>NW_028128033.1:0-81742 GCF_965231255.1 Vanellus vanellus
GCTTTTGCTGCCCACAGCAAAGGTGCCCCAGCGGGGAAAAGTGCATGCTGGTCCTCACTGCCTCCTGGAACCCCTTCAAATAGCCCCAGCACCATTTAGGACCTCTCTGCTTTCCTGTGGAGTCTATCCTCAAAAGCACCTTTTTTCACCTTTCGGCGCTGTCTGGAGCAAAAAAGACAAACGTCCAGCTTTTGCTGCCACAGCAAAGGTGCCAAGGCTGAAAAGTCCTGCTGGTCCTCACTGCCTCCGGGAACCCCTTCAAATGCCCCACACCTTTTGGACCTCTCTGCTTTCCTGTGGACTCCATCCTCAAAACCACCGTTTTTCACTCTCGGCAGCCTCCGGAGCAAAAAACGCAAACGTCCAGCCGCTGCTCCCACAGCAAAGGCCCCAGCGGGGAAAAGTCATGCTGGTCCTCACTGCCTCCGGGAACCCCTTCAAATGCCCCACACCTTTTGGACCTCTCTGCTTTCCTGTGGACTCCATCCTCAAAACCACCGTTTTTCACTCTCGGCAGCCTCTGGAGCAAAAAACGCAAACGTCCAGCTGCTGCTCCCACAGCAAAGGCCCCAGCGGGGAAAAGTCATGCTGGTCCTCACTGCCTCCGGGAACCCCTTCAAATGCCCCACACTTTTTGGACCTCTCTGCTTTCCTGTGGACTCCATCCTCAAAACCACCGTTTTTAACCCTCGGTAGTCTCTGTAGCAAAAAACGCAAACGTCCAGCCGCTGCTCCCACAGCAAAGGTTCCAAGGCTGAAAAGTCATGCTGGTCCTCACTGCCTCCGGGAACCCCTTCAAATGCCCCACACCTTTTGGACCTCTCTGTTTTCCTGTGCAATCCATCCTCAAAACCACCGTTTTTCACTCTCGGCAGCCTCCGGAGCAAAAAACGCAAACGTCCAGCCGCTGCTCCCACAGCAAAGGCCCCAGCGGGGAAAAGTCATGCTGGTCCTCACTGCCTCCGGGAACCCCTTCAAATGCCCCACACCTTTTGGACCTCTCTGCTTTCCTGTGGAATCCATCCTCAAAACATCCGTTTTTAACCCTCGGCAGCCTCCGGAGCAAAAAACGCAAACGTCCAGCCGCTGCAACCACAGCAAAGGCCCCAGCGGGGAAAAGTCATGCTGGTCCTCACTGCCTCCGGGAACCCCTTCAAATGCCCCACACCTTTTGGACCTCTCTGCTTTCCTGTGGAATCCATCCTCAAAACCACCTTTTTTAACCCTCTGTAATCTCTGTATCAAAAAACGCAAACGTCCAGCCGCTGCTACCACAGCAAAGGTTCCAAGGCTGAAAAGTCATGCTGGTCCTCACTGCCTCCGGGAACCCCTTCAAATGCCCCACACCTTTTGGACCTCTCTGCTTTCCTGTGGACTCCATCCTCAAAACCACCGTTTTTCACTCTCGGCATCCTCCGGAGCAAAAAACGCAAACGTCCAGCCGCTGCTCCCACAGCAAAGAATCCAAGGCGGAAAAGTCATGCTGGTCCTCACTGCCTCCGGGAACCCCTTCAAATGCCCCACACCTTTTGCACCTCTCTGCTTTCCTGTGGACTCCATCCTCAAAACCACCGTTTTTCACTCTCGGCAGCCTCCGGAGCAAAAAACGCAAACGTCCAGCCGCTGCTTCCACAGCAAAGGCCCCAGCGGGGAAAAGTCATGCTGGTCCTCACTGCCTCCAGGAACCCCTTCAAATGCCCCACACCTTTTGGACCTCTCTGCTTTCCTGTTGACTCCATCCTCAAAACCACCGTTTTTCACTCTCGGCAGCCTCCGGAGCAAAAAACGCAAACGTCCAGCCGCTGCTCCCACAGCAAAGGCCCCAGCGGGGAAAAGTCATGCTGGTCCTCACTGCCTCCGGGAACCCCTTCAAATGCCCCACACCTTTTGGACCTCTCTGCTTTCCTGTGGACTCCATCCTCAAAACCACCGTTTTTCACTCTCGGCAGCCTCCGGAGCAAAAAACGCAAACGTCCAGCCGCTGCTACCACAGCAAAGGCCCCAGCGGGGAAAAGTCATGCTGGTCCTCACTGCCTCCGGGAACCCCTTCAAATGCCCCACACCTTTTGGACCTCTCTGTTTTCCTGTGGACTCCATCCTCAAAACCACCTTTTTTCACTCTCGGCAGCCTCCGGAGCAAAAAACGCAAACGTCCAGCCGCTGCTGCCACAGCAAAGGCCCCAGCGGGGAAAAGTCATGCTGGTCCTCACTGCCTTAGGGAACCCCTTCAAATGCCCCACACCTTTTGCACCTCTCTGCTTTCCTGTGGACTCCATCCTCAAAACCACCTTTTTTCACTCTCGGCAGCCTCCGGAGCAAAAAACGCAAACGTCCAGCCGCTGCTGCCACAGCAAAGGCCCCAGCGGGGAAAAGTCATGCTGGTCCTCACTGCCTCCGGGAACCCCTTCAAATGCCCCACACCTTTTGGACCTCTCTGTTTTCCTGTGGACTCCATCCTCAAAACCACAGTTTTTAACCCTCGGCAGCCGCCGGAGCAAAAAGTGCAAACGTCCAGCCGCTGCTCCCACAGCAAAGGCCCCAGCGGGGAAAAGTCATGCTGGTCCTCACTGCCTCCGGGAACCCCTTCAAATACCCCACACCTTTTAGACCTCTCTGCTTTCCTGTGGACTCCATCCTCAAAACCACCGTTATTAACCCTCGGTAGTCTCTGTAGCAAAAAACGCAAACGTCCAGCTGCTGCTCCCACAGCAAAGGCCCCAGCGGGGAAAAGTCATGCTGGTCTTCACTGCCTCCAGGAACCCCTTCAAATGCCCCACACCTTTTGCACCTCTCTGTTTTCCTGTGGACTCCATCCTCAAAACCACCGTTTTTAACCCTCGGTAGTCTCTGTAGCAAAAAACGCAAACGTCCAGCCGCTGGTCCCACAGCAAAGGCCCCAGCGGGGAAAAGTCATGCTGGTCCTCACTGCCTCCGGGAACCCCTTCAAATACCCCTCACCTTTTAGACCTCTCTGCTTTCCTGTGGACTCCATCCTCAAAACCACCGTTTTTCACTCTTGGCATCCGCCGGAGCAAAAAACGCAAACGTCCAGCCGCTGCTCCCACAGCAAAGGCCCCAGCGGGGAAAAGTCATGCTGGTCCTCACTGCCTCCGGGAACCCCTTCAAATGCCCCACACCTTTTGGACCTCTCTGCTTTCCTGTGGACTCCATCCTTAAAACCACTGTTTTTCACTCTCGGCAGCCTCCGGAGCAAAAAACGCAAACGTCCAGCCGCTGCTCCCACAGCAAAGGCCCCAGCGGGGAAAAGTCATGCTGGTCCTCACTGCCTCCGGGAACCCCTTCAAATGCCCCACACCTTTTGGACCTCTCTGCTTTCCTGTGGACTCCATCCTCAAAACCACCGTTTTTCACTCTCGGCAGCCTCCGGAGCAAAAAACGCAAACGTCCAGCCGCTGCTCCCACAGCAAAGGTTCCAAGGCGGAAAAGTCATGCTGGTCCTCACTGCCTCCGGGAACCCCTTCAAATGCCCCACACCTTTTGCACCTCTCTGTTTTCCTGTGCAATCCATCCTCAAAACCACCGTTTTTAATCCTCGGCAGCCTCCGGAGCAAAAAGCGCAAACGTCCAGCCGCTGTTGCCACAGCAAAGGCCCCAGCGGGGAAAAGTCATGCTGCTCCTCACTGCCTCCGGGAACCCCTTCAAATGCCCCACACCTTTTGGACCTCTCTGTTTTCCTGTGGACTCCATCCTCAAAACCACCGTTTTTCACTCTCGGCATCCGCCGGAGCAAAAACGCAAACGTCCAGCCGCTGCTCCCACAGCAAAGGTTCCAAGGCGGAAAAGTCATGCTGGTCCTCACTGCCTCCGGGAACCCCTTCAAATGCCCCACACCTTTTGGACCTCTCTGCTTTCCTGTGGACTCCATCCTCAAAACCACCGTTTTTCACTCTCGGCAGCCTCCGGAGCAAAAAACGCAAACGTCCAGCCGCTGCTTCCACAGCAAAGGCCCCAGCGGGGAAAAGTCATGCTGGTCCTCACTGCCTCCGGGAACCCCTTCAAATGCCCCACACCTTTTGGACCTCTCTGTTTTCCTGTGGACTCCATCCTCAAAACCACAGTTTTTAACCCTCGGCAGCCGCCGGAGCAAAAAACGCAAACGTCCAGCCGCTGGTCCCACAGCAAAGGCCCCAGCGGGGAAAAGTCATGCTGGTCCTCACTGCCTCCGGGAACCCCTTCAAATACCCCTCACCTTTTAGACCTCTCTGCTTTCCTGTGGACTCCATCCTCAAAACCACCGTTTTTCACTCTTGGCATCCGCCGGAGCAAAAAACGCAAACGTCCAGCCGCTGCTCCCACAGCAAAGGCCCCAGCGGGGAAAAGTCATGCTGGTCCTCACTGCCTCCGGGAACCCCTTCAAATGCCCCACACCTTTTGGACCTCTCTGCTTTCCTGTGGACTCCATCCTTAAAACCACTGTTTTTCACTCTCGGCAGCCTCCGGAGCAAAAAACGCAAACGTCCAGCCGCTGCTCCCACAGCAAAGGCCCCAGCGGGGAAAAGTCATGCTGGTCCTCACTGCCTCCGGGAACCCCTTCAAATGCCCCACACCTTTTGGACCTCTCTGCTTTCCTGTGGACTCCATCCTCAAAACCACCGTTTTTCACTCTCGGCAGCCTCCGGAGCAAAAAACGCAAACGTCCAGCCGCTGCTCCCACAGCAAAGGTTCCAAGGCGGAAAAGTCATGCTGGTCCTCACTGCCTCCGGGAACCCCTTCAAATGCCCCACACCTTTTGCACCTCTCTGTTTTCCTGTGCAATCCATCCTCAAAACCACCGTTTTCAATCCTCGGCAGCCTCCGGAGCAAAAAGCGCAAACGTCCAGCCGCTGTTGCCACAGCAAAGGCCCCAGCGGGGAAAAGTCATGCTGCTCCTCACTGCCTCCGGGAACCCCTTCAAATGCCCCACACCTTTTGGACCTCTCTGTTTTCCTGTGGACTCCATCCTCAAAACCACCGTTTTTCACTCTCGGCATCCGCCGGAGCAAAAACGCAAACGTCCAGCCGCTGCTCCCACAGCAAAGGTTCCAAGGCGGAAAAGTCATGCTGGTCCTCACTGCCTCCGGGAACCCCTTCAAATGCCCCACACCTTTTGGACCTCTCTGCTTTCCTGTGGACTCCATCCTCAAAACCACCGTTTTTCACTCTCGGCAGCCTCCGGAGCAAAAAACGCAAACGTCCAGCCGCTGCTTCCACAGCAAAGGCCCCAGCGGGGAAAAGTCATGCTGGTCCTCACTGCCTCCGGGAACCCCTTCAAATGCCCCACACCTTTTGGACCTCTCCGCTTTCCTGTGGACTCCATCCTCAAAACCACCGTTTTTCACTCTCGGCATCCGCCGGAGCAAAAAACGCAAACGTCCAGCCGCTGCTCCCACAGCAAAGGTTCCAAGGCGGAAAAGTCATGCTGGTCCTCACTGCCTCCGGGAACCCCTTCAAATGCCCCACACCTTTTGGACCTCTCTGTTTTCCTGTGGACTCCATCCTCAAAACCACCGTTTTTCAGTCTTGGCAGCCTCCGGAGCAAAAAACGCAAACGTCCAGCCGCTGCTCCCACAGCAAAGGCCCCAGCACGGAAAAGTCATGCTGGTCCTCACTGCCTCCAGGAACCCCTTCAAATGCCCCACACCTTTTGCACCTCTCTGCTTTCCTGCGGACTCCATCCTCAAAACCACCGTTTTTCACTCTCGGCATCCGCCGGAGCAAAAAACGCAAACGTCCAGCCGCTGCTCCCACAGCAAAGGTTCCAAGGCGGAAAAGTCATGCTGGTCCTCACTGCCTCCGGGAACCCCTTCAAATGCCCCACACCTTATGGACCTCTCTGTTTTCCTGTGGACTCCATCCTCAAAACCACCGTTTTTCACTCTCGGCAGTCTCTGTATCAAAAAACGTGAACGTCCAGCCGCTGCTTCCACAGCAAAGGCCCCAGCGGGGAAAAGTCATGCTGGTCCTCACTGCCTCCGGGAACCCCTTCAAATGCCCCATACCATTTGGACCTCTCTACTTTCCTGTGGACTCCATCCTCAAAACCACCGTTTTTCAATCTCGGCATCCGCCGGAGCAAAAAGCGCAAACGTCCAGCCGCTGCTCCCACAGCAAAGGCCCCAGCGGGGAAAAGTCATGCTGGTCCTCACTGCCTCCAGGAACCCCTTCAAATGCCCCACACCTTTTGGACGTCTCTGCTTTCCTGTGGACTCCATCCTCAAAACCACCGTTTTTCACTCTCGGCAGCCTCCGGAGCAAAAAACGCAAATGTCCAGCTGCTGCTCCCACAGCAAAGGCCCCAGCGGGGAAAAGTCATGCTGGTCCTCACTGCCTCCGGGAACCCCTTCAAATGCCCCACACCTTTTGGACCTCTCTGTTTTCCTGTGGACTCCATCCTCAAAACCACCGTTTTTCACTCTCGGCAGGCTCCGGAGCAGAAAACGCAAACGTCCAGCCGCTGCTCCCACAGCAAAGGCCCCAGCAAGGAAAAGTCATGCTGGTCCTCACTGCCTCCGGGAACCCCTTCAAATGCCCCACACCTTCTGGACCTCTCTGCTTTCCTGTGGACTCCATCCTCAAAACCACCGTTTTTCACTCTCGGCATCCGCCGGAGCAAAAAACGCAAACGTCCAGCCGCTGCTCCCACAGCAAAGGTTCCAAGGCGGAAAAGTCATGCTGGTCCTCACTGCCTCCGGGAACCCCTTCAAATGCCCCACACCTTTTGGACCTCTCTGCTTTCCTGTGGACTCCATCCTCAAAACCACCGTTTTTCACTCTCGGCAGCCTCCGGAGCAAAAAACGCAAACGTCCAGCTGCTGCTCCCACAGCAAAGGCCCCAGCGGGGAAAAGTCATGCTGGTCCTCACTGCCTCCGGGAACCCCTTCAAATGCCCCACACTTTTTGGACCTCTCTGCTTTCCTGTGGACTCCATCCTCAAAACCACCGTTTTTAACCCTCGGTAGTCTCTGTAGCAAAAAACGCAAACGTCCAGCCGCTGCTCCCACAGCAAAGGTTCCAAGGCGGAAAAGTCATGCTGGTCCTCACTGCCTCCGGGAACCCCTTCAAATGCCCCACACCTTTTGGACCTCTCTGTTTTCCTGTGCAATCCATCCTCAAAACCACCGTTTTTCACTCTCGGCAGCCTCCGGAGCAAAAAACGCAAACGTCCAGCCGCTGCTCCCACAGCAAAGGCCCCAGCGGGGAAAAGTCATGCTGGTCCTCACTGCCTCCAGGAACCCCTTCAAATGCCCCACACCTTTTGGACGTCTCTGCTTTCCTGTGGACTCCATCCTCAAAACCACCGTTTTTCACTCTCGGCAGCCTCCGGAGCAAAAAACGCAAATGTCCAGCTGCTGCTCCCACAGCAAAGGCCCCAGCGGGGAAAAGTCATGCTGGTCCTCACTGCCTCCGGGAACCCCTTCAAATGCCCCACACCTTTTGGACCTCTCTGTTTTCCTGTGGACTCCATCCTCAAAACCACCGTTTTTCACTCTCGGCAGGCTCCGGAGCAGAAAACGCAAACGTCCAGCCGCTGCTCCCACAGCAAAGGCCCCAGCAAGGAAAAGTCATGCTGGTCCTCACTGCCTCCGGGAACCCCTTCAAATGCCCCACACCTTCTGGACCTCTCTGCTTTCCTGTGGACTCCATCCTCAAAACCACCGTTTTTCACTCTCGGCATCCGCCGGAGCAAAAAACGCAAACGTCCAGCCGCTGCTCCCACAGCAAAGGTTCCAAGGCGGAAAAGTCATGCTGGTCCTCACTGCCTCCGGGAACCCCTTCAAATGCCCCACACCTTTTGGACCTCTCTGCTTTCCTGTGGACTCCATCCTCAAAACCACCGTTTTTCACTCTCGGCAGCCTCCGGAGCAAAAAACGCAAACGTCCAGCTGCTGCTCCCACAGCAAAGGCCCCAGCGGGGAAAAGTCATGCTGGTCCTCACTGCCTCCGGGAACCCCTTCAAATGCCCCACACTTTTTGGACCTCTCTGCTTTCCTGTGGACTCCATCCTCAAAACCACCGTTTTTAACCCTCGGTAGTCTCTGTAGCAAAAAACGCAAACGTCCAGCCGCTGCTCCCACAGCAAAGGTTCCAAGGCGGAAAAGTCATGCTGGTCCTCACTGCCTCCGGGAACCCCTTCAAATGCCCCACACCTTTTGGACCTCTCTGTTTTCCTGTGCAATCCATCCTCAAAACCACCGTTTTTCACTCTCGGCAGCCTCCGGAGCAAAAAACGCAAACGTCCAGCCGCTGCTCCCACAGCAAAGGCCCCAGCGGGGAAAAGTCATGCTGGTCCTCACTGCCTCCGGGAACCCCTTCAAATGCCCCACACCTTTTGGACCTCTCTGTTTTCCTGTGGACTCCATCCTCAAAACCACCGTTTTTCAGTCTTGGCAGCCTCCGGAGCAAAAAACGCAAACGTCCAGCCGCTGGTCCCACAGCAAAGGCCCCAGCGGGGAAAAGTCATGCTGGTCCTCACTGCCTCCGGGAACCCCTTCAAATGCCACATACCATTTGGACCTCTCTGCTTTCCTGTGGACTCCATCCTCAAAACCACCGTTTTTCACTCTCGGCATCCGCCGGAGCAAAAAACGCAAACGTCCAGCCGCTGCTCCCACAGCAAAGGCCCCAGCGGGGAAAAGTCATGCTGGTCCTCACTGCCTCCGGGAACCCCTTCAAATGCCCCACACCTTTTGCACCTCTCTGCTTTCCTGTGGACTCCATCCTCAAAACCACCGTTTTTCACTCTCGGCAGCCTCCGGAGCAAAAAACGCAAACGTCCAGCCGCTGCTCCCACAGCAAAGGCCCCAGCGGGGAAAAGTCATGCTGGTCCTCACTGCCTCCAGGAACCCCTTCAAATGCCCCACACCTTTTGGACCTCTCTGCTTTCCTGTGGACTTCATCCTCAAAACCACCGTTTTTCACTCTCGGCAGCCTCCGGAGCAAAAAACGCAAACGTCCAGCCGCTGCTCCCACAGCAAAGGCCCCAGCGGGGAAAAGTCATGCTGGTCCTCACTGCCTCCGGGAACCCCTTCAAATGCCCCACACCTTTTGCACCTCTCTGCTTTCCTGTGGACTCCATCCTCAAAACCACCGTTTTTCACTCTCGGCATCTGCCGGAGCAAAAAACGCAAACGTCCAGCCGCTGCTCCCACAGCAAAGGTTCCAAGGCGAAAAAGTCATGCTGGTCCTCACTGCCTCCGGGAACCCCTTCAAATGCCCCACACCTTATGGACCTCTCTGTTTTCCTGTGGACTCCATCCTCAAAACCACCGTTTTTCACTCTCGGCAGTCTCTGTATCAAAAAAAGGCAAACGTCCAGCCGCTGCTTCCACAGCAAAGGCCCCAGCGGGGAAAAGTCATGCTGGTCCTCACTGCCTCCGGGAACCCCTTGAAATGCCCCACACCTTTTGGACCTCTCTGTTTTCCTGTGCAATCCATCCTCAAAACCACCGTTTTTCACTCTCAGCAGCCTCCGGAGCAAAAAACGCAAACGTCCAGCCGCTGCTCCCACAGCAAAGGCCCCAGCGGGGAAAAGTCATGCTGGTCCTCACTGCCTCCGGGAACCCCTTCAAATGCCCCACACCTTTTGGACCTCTCTGCTTTCCTGTGGAATCCATCCTCAAAACATCCGTTTTTAACCCTCGGCAGCCTCCGGAGCAAAAAACGCAAACGTCCAGCCGCTGCTCCCACAGCAAAGGCCCCAGCGGGGAAAAGTCATGCTGGTCCTCACTGCCTCCGGGAACCCCTTCAAATGCCCCACACCTTTTGGACCTCTCTGCTTTCCTGTGGAATCCATCCTCAAAACCACCTTTTTTAACCCTCTGTAATCTCTGTATCAAAAAACGCAAACGTCCAGCCGCTGGTCCCACAGCAAAGGCCCCAGCGGGGAAAAGTCATGCTGGTCCTCACTGCCTCCGGGAACCCCTTCAAATGCCCCATACCATTTGGACCTCTCTGCTTTCCTGTGGACTCCATCCTCAAAACCACCGTTTTTCACTCTCGGCAGCCTCCGGAGCAAAAAACGCAAACGTCCAGCCGCTGCTCCCACAGCAAAGGCCCCAGCGGGGAAAAGTCATGCTGGTCCTCACTGCCTCCAGGAACCCCTTCAAATGCCCCACACCTTTTGGACGTCTCTGCTTTCCTGTGGACTCCATCCTCAAAACCACCGTTTTTCACTCTCGGCAGCCTCCGGAGCAAAAAACGCAAATGTCCAGCTGCTGCTCCCACAGCAAAGGCCCCAGCGGGGAAAAGTCATGCTGGTCCTCACTGCCTCCGGGAACCCCTTCAAATGCCCCACACCTTTTGGACCTCTCTGTTTTCCTGTGGACTCCATCCTCAAAACCACCATTTTTCACTCTCGGCAGCCTCCGGAGCAAAAAACGCAAACGTCCAGCCGCTGCTTCCACAGCAAAGGCCCCAGCGGGGAAAAGTCATGCTGGTCCTCACTGCCTCCGGGAACCCCTTCAAATGCCCCACACCTTTTGGACCTCTCTGCTTTCCTGTGGACTCCATCCTCAAAACCACCGTTTTTCACTCTCGGCAGGCTCCGGAGCAGAAAACGCAAACGTCCAGCCGCTGCTCCCACAGCAAAGGCCCCAGCAAGGAAAAGTCATGCTGGTCCTCACTGCCTCCGGGAACCCCTTCAAATGCCCCACACCTTTTGGACCTCTCTGCTTTCCTGTGGACTCCATCCTCAAAACCACCGTTTTTCACTCTCGGCATCCGCCGGAGCAAAAAACGCAAACGTCCAGCCGCTGCTCCCACAGCAAAGGTTCCAAGGCGGAAAAGTCATGCTGGTCCTCACTGCCTCCGGGAACCCCTTCAAATGCCCCATACCATTTGGACCTCTCTGCTTTCCTGTGGACTCCATCCTCAAAACCACCGTTTTTCACTCTCGGCATCCGCCGGAGCAAAAAACGCAAACGTCCAGCCGCTGCTCCCACAGCAAAGGCCCCAGCGGGGAAAAGTCATGCTGGTCCTCACTGCCTCCGGGAACCCCTTCAAATGCCCCACACCTTTTGGACCTCTCTGCTTTCCTGTGGACTCCATCCTCAAAACCACCGTATTTCACTCTCGGCAGCCTCCGGAGCAAAAAACGCAAACGTCCAGCCGCTGCTCCCACAGCAAAGGCCCCAGCGGGGAAAAGTCATGCTGGTCCTCACTGCCTCCGGGAACCCCTTCAAATGCCCCACACTTTTTGGACCTCTCTGCTTTCCTGTGGACTCCATCCTCAAAACCACCGTTTTTAACCCTCGGTAGTCTCTATAGCAAAAAACGCAAACGTCCAGCCGCTGCTCCCACAGCAAAGGTTCCAAGGCGGAAAAGTCATGCTGGTCCTCACTGCCTCCGGGAACCCCTTCAAATGCCCCACACCTTTTGGACCTCTCTGTTTTCCTGTGCAATCCATCCTCAAAACCACCGTTTTTCACTCTCGGCAGCCTCCGGAGCAAAAAACGCAAACGTCCAGCCGCTGCTCCCACAGCAAAGGCCCCAGCGGGGAAAAGTCATGCTGGTCCTCACTGCCTCCGGGAACCCCTTCAAATGCCCCACACCTTTTGGACCTCTCTGTTTTCCTGTGGACTCCATCCTCAAAACCACCGTTTTTCAGTCTTGGCAGCCTCCGGAGCAAAAAACGCAAACGTCCAGCCGCTGGTCCCACAGCAAAGGCCCCAGCGGGGAAAAGTCATGCTGGTCCTCACTGCCTCCGGGAACCCCTTCAAATGCCACATACCATTTGGACCTCTCTGCTTTCCTGTGGACTCCATCCTCAAAACCACCGTTTTTCACTCTCGGCAGCCTCCGGAGCAAAAAACGCAAACGTCCAGCCGCTGCTCCCACAGCAAAGAATCCAAGGCGGAAAAGTCATGCTGGTCCTCACTGCCTCCGGGAACCCCTTCAAATGCCCCACACCTTTTGCACCTCTCTGCTTTCCTGTGGACTCCATCCTCAAAACCACCGTTTTTCACTCTCGGCAGCCTCCGGAGCAAAAAACGCAAACGTCCAGCCGCTGCTCCCACAGCAAAGGCCCCAGCGGGGAAAAGTCATGCTGGTCCTCACTGCCTCCGGGAACCCCTTCAAATGCCCCACACCTTTTGCACCTCTCTGTTTTCCTGTGGACTCCATCCTCAAAACCACCGTTTTCAGTCTTGGCAGCCTCCGGAGCAAAAAACGCAAACGTCCAGCCGCTGCTCCCACAGCTAAGGCCCCAGCAAGGAAAAGTCATGCTGGTCCTCACTGCCTCCGGGAACCCCTTCAAATGCCCCACACCTTTTGCACCTCTCTGCTTTCCTGTGGACTCCATCCTCAAAACCACCGTTTTTCACTCTCGGCATCTGCCGGAGCAAAAAACGCAAACGTCCAGCCGCTGCTCCCACAGCAAAGGTTCCAAGGCGAAAAAGTCATGCTGGTCCTCACTGCCTCCGGGAACCCCTTCAAATGCCCCACACCTTATGGACCTCTCTGTTTTCCTGTGGACTCCATCCTCAAAACCACCGTTTTTCATTCTCGGCAGCCTCCGGAGCAAAAAACGTGAACGTCCAGCCGCTGCTTCCACAGCAAAGCCCCAGCGGGGAAAAGTCATGCTGGTCCTCACTGCCTCCAGGAACCCCTTCGAATGCCCCACACCTTTTGGACCTCTCTGCTTTCCTGTTGACTCCATCCTCAAAACCACCGTTTTTAAACCTCGGGAGCCTCCGGAGCAAAAAGCGCAAACGTCCAGCCGCTGCTCCCACAGCAAAGGTTCCAAGGCGAAAAAGTCATGCTGGTCCTCACTGCCTCCGGGAACCCCTTCAAATGCCCCACACCTTTTGGACCTCTCTGTTTTCCTGTGGACTCCATCCTCAAAACCACCGTTTTTCACTCTCGGCATCCGCCGGAGCAAAAAACGCAAACGTCCAGCCGCTGCTCCCACAGCAAAGGCCCCAGCGGGGAAAAGTCATGCTGGTCCTCACTGCCTCCAGGAACCCCTTCAAATGCCCCACACCTTTTGGACCTCTCTGCTTTCCTGTGGACTCCATCCTCAAAACCACCGTTTTTCACTCTCGGCAGCCTCCGGAGCAAAAAACGCAAACGTCCAGCTGCTGCTCCCACAGCAAAGGCCCCAGCGGGGAAAAGTCATGCTGGTCCTCACTGCCTCCGGGAACCCCTTCAAATGCCCCACACTTTTTGGACCTCTCTGCTTTCCTGTGGACTCCATCCTCAAAACCACCGTTTTTAACCCTCGGTAGTCTCTGTAGCAAAAAACGCAAACGTCCAGCCGCTGCTCCCACAGCAAAGGTTCCAAGGCTGAAAAGTCATGCTGGTCCTCACTGCCTCCGGGAACCCCTTCAAATGCCCCACACCTTTTGGACCTCTCTGTTTTCCTGTGCAATCCATCCTCAAAACCACCGTTTTTCACTCTCGGCAGCCTCCGGAGCAAAAAACGCAAACGTCCAGCCGCTGCTCCCACAGCAAAGGCCCCAGCGGGGAAAAGTCATGCTGGTCCTCACTGCCTCCGGGAACCCCTTCAAATGCCCCACACCTTTTGGACCTCTCTGCTTTCCTGTGGAATCCATCCTCAAAACATCCGTTTTTAACCCTCGGCAGCCTCCGGAGCAAAAAACGCAAACGTCCAGCCGCTGCTCCCACAGCAAAGGCCCCAGCGGGGAAAAGTCATGCTGGTCCTCACTGCCTCCGGGAACCCCTTCAAATGCCCCACACCTTTTGGACCTCTCTGCTTTCCTGTGGAATCCATCCTCAAAACCACCTTTTTTAACCCTCTGTAATCTCTGTATCAAAAAACGCAAACGTCCAGCCGCTGCTACCACAGCAAAGGTTCCAAGGCTGAAAAGTCATGCTGGTCCTCACTGCCTCCGGGAACCCCTTCAAATGCCCCACACCTTTTGGACCTCTCTGCTTTCCTGTGGACTCCATCCTCAAAACCACCGTTTTTCACTCTCGGCATCCTCCGGAGCAAAAAACGCAAACGTCCAGCCGCTGCTCCCACAGCAAAGAATCCAAGGCGGAAAAGTCATGCTGGTCCTCACTGCCTCCGGGAACCCCTTCAAATGCCCCATACCATTTGGACCTCTCTGCTTTCCTGTGGACTCCATCCTCAAAACCACCGTTTTTCACTCTCGGCATCCGCCGGAGCAAAAAACGCAAACGTCCAGCCGCTGCTCCCACAGCAAAGGCCCCAGCGGGGAAAAGTCATGCTGGTCCTCACTGCCTCCGGGAACCCCTTCAAATGCCCCACACCTTTTGGACCTCTCTGCTTTCCTGTGGACTCCATCCTCAAAACCACCGTATTTCACTCTCGGCAGCCTCCGGAGCAAAAAACGCAAACGTCCAGCCGCTGCTCCCACAGCAAAGGCCCCAGCGGGGAAAAGTCATGCTGGTCCTCACTGCCTCCGGGAACCCCTTCAAATGCCCCACACTTTTTGGACCTCTCTGCTTTCCTGTGGACTCCATCCTCAAAACCACCGTTTTTAACCCTCGGTAGTCTCTATAGCAAAAAACGCAAACGTCCAGCCGCTGCTCCCACAGCAAAGGTTCCAAGGCGGAAAAGTCATGCTGGTCCTCACTGCCTCCGGGAACCCCTTCAAATGCCCCACACCTTTTGGACCTCTCTGTTTTCCTGTGCAATCCATCCTCAAAACCACCGTTTTTCACTCTCGGCAGCCTCCGGAGCAAAAAACGCAAACGTCCAGCCGCTGCTCCCACAGCAAAGGCCCCAGCGGGGAAAAGTCATGCTGGTCCTCACTGCCTCCGGGAACCCCTTCAAATGCCCCACACCTTTTGGACCTCTCTGTTTTCCTGTGGACTCCATCCTCAAAACCACCGTTTTTCAGTCTTGGCAGCCTCCGGAGCAAAAAACGCAAACGTCCAGCCGCTGGTCCCACAGCAAAGGCCCCAGCGGGGAAAAGTCATGCTGGTCCTCACTGCCTCCGGGAACCCCTTCAAATGCCACATACCATTTGGACCTCTCTGCTTTCCTGTGGACTCCATCCTCAAAACCACCGTTTTTCACTCTCGGCAGCCTCCGGAGCAAAAAACGCAAACGTCCAGCCGCTGCTCCCACAGCAAAGGCCCCAGCGGGGAAAAGTCATGCTGGTCCTCACTGCCTCCGGGAACCCCTTCAAATGCCCCACACCTTTTGCACCTCTCTGTTTTCCTGTGGACTCCATCCTCAAAACCACCGTTTTCAGTCTTGGCAGCCTCCGGAGCAAAAAACGCAAACGTCCAGCCGCTGCTCCCACAGCTAAGGCCCCAGCAAGGAAAAGTCATGCTGGTCCTCACTGCCTCCGGGAACCCCTTCAAATGCCCCACACCTTTTGCACCTCTCTGCTTTCCTGTGGACTCCATCCTCAAAACCACCGTTTTTCACTCTCGGCATCTGCCGGAGCAAAAAACGCAAACGTCCAGCCGCTGCTCCCACAGCAAAGGTTCCAAGGCGAAAAAGTCATGCTGGTCCTCACTGCCTCCGGGAACCCCTTCAAATGCCCCACACCTTATGGACCTCTCTGTTTTCCTGTGGACTCCATCCTCAAAACCACCGTTTTTCATTCTCGGCATCCGCCGGAGCAAAAAACGCAAACGTCCAGCCGCTGCTCCCACAGCAAAGGCCCCAGCGGGGAAAAGTCATGCTGGTCCTCACTGCCTCCAGGAACCCCTTCAAATGCCCCACACCTTTTGGACCTCTCTGCTTTCCTGTGGACTCCATCCTCAAAACCACCGTTTTTCACTCTCGGCAGCCTCCGGAGCAAAAAACGCAAACGTCCAGCTGCTGCTCCCACAGCAAAGGCCCCAGCGGGGAAAAGTCATGCTGGTCCTCACTGCCTCCGGGAACCCCTTCAAATGCCCCACACTTTTTGGACCTCTCTGCTTTCCTGTGGACTCCATCCTCAAAACCACCGTTTTTAACCCTCGGTAGTCTCTGTAGCAAAAAACGCAAACGTCCAGCCGCTGCTCCCACAGCAAAGGTTCCAAGGCTGAAAAGTCATGCTGGTCCTCACTGCCTCCGGGAACCCCTTCAAATGCCCCACACCTTTTGGACCTCTCTGTTTTCCTGTGCAATCCATCCTCAAAACCACCGTTTTTCACTCTCGGCAGCCTCCGGAGCAAAAAACGCAAACGTCCAGCCGCTGCTCCCACAGCAAAGGCCCCAGCGGGGAAAAGTCATGCTGGTCCTCACTGCCTCCGGGAACCCCTTCAAATGCCCCACACCTTTTGGACCTCTCTGCTTTCCTGTGGAATCCATCCTCAAAACATCCGTTTTTAACCCTCGGCAGCCTCCGGAGCAAAAAACGCAAACGTCCAGCCGCTGCTCCCACAGCAAAGGCCCCAGCGGGGAAAAGTCATGCTGGTCCTCACTGCCTCCGGGAACCCCTTCAAATGCCCCACACCTTTTGGACCTCTCTGCTTTCCTGTGGAATCCATCCTCAAAACCACCTTTTTTAACCCTCTGTAATCTCTGTATCAAAAAACGCAAACGTCCAGCCGCTGCTACCACAGCAAAGGTTCCAAGGCTGAAAAGTCATGCTGGTCCTCACTGCCTCCGGGAACCCCTTCAAATGCCCCACACCTTTTGGACCTCTCTGCTTTCCTGTGGACTCCATCCTCAAAACCACCGTTTTTCACTCTCGGCATCCTCCGGAGCAAAAAACGCAAACGTCCAGCCGCTGCTCCCACAGCAAAGAATCCAAGGCGGAAAAGTCATGCTGGTCCTCACTGCCTCCGGGAACCCCTTCAAATGCCCCACACCTTTTGCACCTCTCTGCTTTCCTGTGGACTCCATCCTCAAAACCACCGTTTTTCACTCTCGGCAGCCTCCGGAGCAAAAAACGCAAACGTCCAGCCGCTGCTGCCACAGCAAAGGCCCCAGCGGGGAAAAGTCATGCTGGTCCTCACTGCCTCCGGGAACCCCTTCAAATGCCCCACACCTTTTGGACCTCTCTGCTTTCCTGTGGACTCCATCCTCAAAACCACCGTTTTTCACTCTCGGCAGCCTCCGGAGCAAAAAACGCAAACGTCCAGCCGCTGCTTCCACAGCAAAGGCCCCAGCGGGGAAAAGTCATGCTGGTCCTCACTGCCTCCAGGAACCCCTTCAAATGCCCCACACCTTTTGGACCTCTCTGCTTTCCTGTTGACTCCATCCTCAAAACCACCGTTTTTCACTCTCGGCAGCCTCCGGAGCAAAAAACGCAAACGTCCAGCCCCTGCTCCCACAGCAAAGGCCCCAGCGGGGAAAAGTCATGCTGGTCCTCACTGCCTCCGGGAAGCCCTTCAAATGCCCCACACCTTTTGGACCTCTCTGCTTTCCTGTGGACTCCATCCTCAAAACCACCGTTTTTCACTCTCGGCAGCCTCCGGAGCAAAAAACGCAAACGTCCAGCCGCTGCTCCCACAGCAAAGGCCCCAGCGGGGAAAAGTCATGCTGGTCCTCACTGCCTCCGGGAACCCCTTCAAATGCCCCACACCTGTTGGACCTCTCTGCTTTCCTGTGGACTCCATCCTCAAAACCACCGTTTTTCACTCTCGGCAGCCTCCGGAGCAAAAAACGCAAACGTCCAGCCGCTGCTACCACAGCAAAGGCCCCAGCGGGGAAAAGTCATGCTGGTCCTCACTGCCTCCGGGAACCCCTTCAAATGCCCCACACCTTTTGGACCTCTCTGTTTTCCTGTGGACTCCATCCTCAAAACCACCTTTTTTCACTCTCGGCAGCCTCCGGAGCAAAAAACGCAAACGTCCAGCCGCTGCTGCCACAGCAAAGGCCCCAGCGGGGAAAAGTCATGCTGGTCCTCACTGCCTTAGGGAACCCCTTCAAATCCCCCACACCTTTTGGACCTCTCTGCTTTCCTGTGGACTCCATCCTCAAAACCACCTTTTTTCACTCTCGGCAGCCTCCGGAGCAAAAAACGCAAACGTCCAGCCGCTGCTGCCACAGCAAAGGCCCCAGCGGGGAAAAGTCATGCTGGTCCTCACTGCCTCCGGGAACCCCTTCAAATGCCCCACACCTTTTGGACCTCTCTGTTTTCCTGTGGACTCCATCCTCAAAACCACAGTTTTTAACCCTCGGCAGCCGCCGGAGCAAAAAGTGCAAACGTCCAGCCGCTGCTCCCACAGCAAAGGCCCCAGCGGGGAAAAGTCATGCTGGTCCTCACTGCCTCCGGGAACCCCTTCAAATGCCCCACACCTTTTAGACCTCTCTGCTTTCCTGTGGACTCCATCCTCAAAACCACCGTTATTAACCCTCGGTAGTCTCTGTAGCAAAAAACGCAAACGTCCAGCTGCTGCTCCCACAGCAAAGGCCCCAGCGGGGAAAAGTCATGCTGGTCTTCACTGCCTCCAGGAACCCCTTCAAATGCCCCACACCTTTTGCACCTCTCTGTTTTCCTGTGGACTCCATCCTCAAAACCACCGTTTTTAACCCTCGGTAGTCTCTGTAGCAAAAAACGCAAACGTCCAGCCGCTGGTCCCACAGCAAAGGCCCCAGCGGGGAAAAGTCATGCTGGTCCTCACTGCCTCCGGGAACCCCTTCAAATGCCCCACACCTTTTGGACCTCTCTGCTTTCCTGTGGACTCCATCCTCAAAACCACCGTTTTTCACTCTCGGCAGCCTCCGGAGCAAAAAACGCAAACGTCCAGCCCCTGCTCCCACAGCAAAGGCCCCAGCGGGGAAAAGTCATGCTGGTCCTCACTGCCTCCGGGAAGCCCTTCAAATGCCCCACACCTTTTGGACCTCTCTGCTTTCCTGTGGACTCCATCCTCAAAACCACCGTTTTTCACTCTCGGCAGCCTCCGGAGCAAAAAACGCAAACGTCCAGCCGCTGCTCCCACAGCAAAGGCCCCAGCGGGGAAAAGTCATGCTGGTCCTCACTGCCTCCGGGAACCCCTTCAAATGCCCCACACCTTTTGGACCTCTCTGCTTTCCTGTGGACTCCATCCTCAAAACCACCGTTTTTCACTCTTGGCAGCCGCCGGAGCAAAAAACGCAAACGTCCAGCCGCTGCTCCCACAGCAAAGGCCCCAGCGGGGAAAAGTCATGCTGGTCCTCACTGCCTCCGGGAACCCCTTCAAATGCCCCACACCTTTTGCACCTCTCTGCTTTCCTGTGGACTCCATCCTCAAAACCACCATTTTTCACTCTCGGCAGCCTCCTTTCGTCTGAGATGCAGTCTCTGGCGCCAGCGCTGAATGGCCCCTCCTGCAGAGCTCTGTCCTTCCCCGGGAAGCGTTAATGAAAAACCTGTTCGCAAAACCCACTCACAGCTACTCGGTCCGAAATGATCTTACCGCTTTTGCCTCGACACATCAAAATATAAACCGTATACTCTTAAAGGTATACCACCTACCCTTGACTCTACACCCCTGGGCGGGGTGACTCCGAGCCATGCGGACATGCACAGATACTACACAGAACACTACAAACAATGTGCCTCAAAGGTGAGGGAAAACTCTCAGCAAGAAGAATCATGCCGGGATGGAAGTCACTGTCGGGCAAGAAGACCTGCGAGTCACAAGGGCCATGTGAGGAGGGGGGGAGGAGTGGGGGGGGAGGGTTCAACGTGGGAATGAGGGGGAAAAGGGGGAGCCAAGAAAGGAGAAAAGAGGAGACAGCTGGGGGAAAAAAAAAAGAAGAAAGGGGAGCAGCAGGGAAGAAACAATGAAGGGGGGGCGGGCGAGGTGTGAAGATGGAAAAACAGAAAGAAAGGGAGGTAGAAAGAGAGAGGGGAGACCTGGAACAGGAGAGACAAGACAGGTGGAAAGAGGGGGACAGCGGATGGAGTGGGGGAAAGAAAGGGAGAAATGGGACGGAGGAAAAATGGAGAAAGAAAAGGGGTGATGGGGGGTGAGGAAATGGGGAAGGGGGGACACGGAACACAGATGGTAGGGGGAACTGAGAAAGAAGGGTAGGGAAAAGGGGGGATGCAGGAGAAGGAAAGGGGGAACAAGGGAGAAAGGGGGAGCATGGAACACATTGGGAGAGCGTCATTGACAAAGAAGGAACGGGGCAACGGGGGGGAAAGGGCAGAGGGAAAGGACGGGGAAAGGGGCAACGGGGAAGAATTAAAGGGGGTACCAAGGATGAAGGGAAAGAGCAAAACAGGAGGCATAGGGGAAAGGAAGGGGGAAAGGGGGACAGTAGTGTGGGGAAGAAAGGGCACGGGGGGTGGGGGGTATAAGGGATAATGAGGGAACAGGGGAGGTAGAACAAAAGGGGAAATAGGGGACATTGGACAGGGGGAAAGAAAGGCAAAGGGGGAAAGGGGCGACAGGGTGGAAGAAAGGGAAAGGAAGGGGGGAACATGGGGTGGGGGAATAAAGGGAAAGAGGGAAAGGTGCTTCCGAGTCTCTTGCAGGCCTACGTTATCAAAACGCAGATGGTCTGCCTGTCAAGCACGCGAGACTAAACAACGATTAGTATGATATACCTGTTCTTCTACACCCCAGCTTCGAGTCACTTAGGCAGGTTAAGAATCCTCCTTGACATCCTTCTGTTTCTTCTCCTGTGCAGACGATCATCATTTGTGGCACCTAAAAGACCGAGAGACTCAAAATTACCATTGCGCTCGCAAGAAGTCACTGACCCTGTGTGCCTCCTCTCAACTACCTGGCTCGCCTCAAACCCTCGCCCGCTCCCAAAGGCGGCCCGCACAGTGCCCGCAAAGTAAGAGGGAGAAACGCTTCACTGAGCTGACATGTGATACTTTGCTATTAGACACCGATGAGGCCCGCAACTGCCTTGCCAGCTCGAACCACTCATCGGCATGAGGCATCGCCCATCTGAGCCTGTGTGCGGCACCTGCAAGAACGCAAGCAGAGCAGCACGTGCTGAGATACAGTCTGAAACTTTAGGCTGTGGATAACAATTCCCATCTCCCGCTGCTTTACCTTGACAGCTTGCCGGCCCAGCCTCTGTCAGTTTGGGTTGCCGCCTTGGGTCTTGCGCCCCACCTGTAAAACACGAACAGCACAGGTTCCTTACAACTTGACCGGCCTGAAAAAGGACTAATACTTCAGCCCACCAATTGCCGGGCACTTGGACTGAGTCAGCCACGGTGCCCAGATCCCATATCGCTCATTGCTTCAAGGACTCAAATTAAAAAAGTGATACCATAAATGTTGTCATAGAGCCACCGGTCACATCTTTCCTCTAATGCCGCACATGGCGACCCGCCTTCTTATAGTGCTCTGCTCGGCTCTGCTACGTCACCCTGCACAGCTTGTCCCTCTGCATCTGAAAAACAACATCAAACAAGTCACCTGGATGGGAAGCGATAGCTTCCTCATTCCAGAGGTCTCGTTCCCATTTACAAATACTATCTAGACTCCAACTACAGCTTGCCATAAAAAAAAAATTATCCCAAACTCAAAGTGCCATACAAAGCAGCCTTTTTTGTCTTTGAGATGCAGACTCCTGCACTACTGCTGACCAGCACGTCCAACATGGCGCTGCTCATCTCATAAACCACTAATGGAAGAGCTGTCCATACAGCCTGCTGATGGCTACGCGATCCCAGATGACTGTACCACCTTGGCCCCGACAGCCTGGACACAGCAACATGTTAACACATAGACTCTTACACCTATCCCACCTACCCCTGACTCGACACCCCCGGGCAGGGCAGCTCCCAGCCACACAAACACACAGATGGACAGACTGACGCTACACAAAATCCTACAATGTACCTCAAAGATGAGAGAAAACTCTCAGCGAGAATGACGACACCTCGACCAAAGACGTCATCGAGCAAAATGATGAGCGAGAGCGTAATGGTGAAGTGAGGGGCCTCGACGGAAACCCCGGAGAACAGGCAGAACGTCACGACCCGTGACAAGAAGTGACTCGCCAAACTGCAAAGATGTACATGCAGAAAGCCGGGCTTCAAGACCTAAGAGCGTAACGATGCGGGGCAGAAGGCCCGCGCCCTGAAAACGGATGGCCAGAGAGCGGAGCTGCTCACGCAGCTGGGAACCGTGCCACAAATGAGGACCGTCCAGACAATTCCGTGACGCCGCACCTATCCACGCTTTAGGCTTTTAATGCAAGAAAAGAGGCACCCAACTGGCACTACGCCGATGAGTACGGGCGTTTGAGACTCCAGGGTGCTGCCTGAGGCACCGTGCCTTGCTGCTTGAGCGTAAAGCTGACATTGAGATCCAACGAAGGTCTAAGACACCGAAGACAGACCACACTGACGACACCACAGACGCAGGCTGGAACCACCCTGCCCGGTACACGCTACCGTCGGGCTGAAGAGTAACCCGCTCCCTTTACCTGGCCAAAGGGGACTGCTCCGCGACAGCCCTCTGCCCTACGCTAACTTTACAAACCCTTTCCTACAATTGTCTCCCTTGTCCCCTCTCCTGTGCCTGTTCTTCAACTTATCTTTCAAAGGGCCGGGGGTCCAAATCCATCCTTGACTTAACAGGAAAAAAACAGCTAGCTGGTACGTTCCTGCAGTCACCAGGTCCTTCATCATCTGCAAAATAAATAAATAACTAAAACCCTGCCTAATCCAGAGTTAGAGGCTGCAGCGACAATTAATTATAGCACCTAAGACACCAAAGAAACACAGAATTACCATTGTGCTTGGATAAAGTCACCGGTCACATGCTCCTCCTCGATACTACCCGGCCCACCTCACACGCAGGAGACCGCAATAGAACAGACCTCATTGACACCCAAATCCAACTGCAAAAATATCTGAGAAAGTCTGATGAACCTGCCTCCCTTTCCCCTGTCCCAAATCTTCAGAAGCCCCTTCTCTTCTCCTGAACTGACAGGGAAGGAACCCCGCTTCTTCCAGACAACTCCCACCCTCTATGAGAGCCTCTGAACCCCCGCTTGTCGGCTGCCCCTCGGGAGCCGCTCTTCCGAGCCGTGCCCTGCAGGCAGCTCCTTTCTTCCCACGGACTCTGGGCTGCGTTACAGACCCACAAAGCCAGTGACAACCACTATACCTTAAATCTCTGCTACTTTCTTGAGAAATGCTAACACTTCATATACGGATGTATAGAAGATGCTCACCCTAGCGCCCGCTAAATAATCTTATCGTTGGTCCTATTAAGAAAGTTTATATTAGCAACTTACACTGTATGCAACAAAACTGGTGAGAAAAAACCACAAAGTTCCATCTCCAATTAAGTCAGGAATTCTAGGAAAATGCAGTGCACCTGGAAAAAAAAAAAGAAATACATACTATTAAACCGCTTTACAATCCCTGAATGCTCAATACAAAACTACTGACCTAAAAAAAAAAAAAAAAAACAAAAAAAAAAAAACAAAACAACCAAACAAAACCCCCCACAAATTTATATTCTATTAAATATGCTGCTGAACCTTAACGGATCTGGAAGGACTTTCCTAGAACTGATGAGGTCTCTTTCTCTAAATGTGAAAACACACCAGCCCAAACAGCTGAGCCGGCTCCAAAACTGCATTTGGCTGCAGGATTGGCAAATGATCTACACCGGAGACACCCAACAGCAGAATGAGCTCACTCAGCAGCGGCTGTGGCTCATATACCCCAGGCCCCGCCTGCCAACTGTCCCACAACCCCCCGGGAAGGGGTGGGACGGACCAGTAGAAGCCATAAAGGCCGCCGCAGGGGTAGCAGCTCCTTTTCTCATTAGCCTTAGGTTTGCAGAACGTGAGGGACTGAACAGGGAAAGTGGCGCTTACAAGAAAGGCCGATATCTGCTTTTCTACCGTGACTGCAGCGATTGCGTCAGCAACATGACCGGTTAAGTAATTCGACTTAATTGTTCCATTGCGTAGATAGAAAGACTTAGACATCATATTAAGCCCTAAAAGAAACTAGTTAAATGTAATAATGATATTATCATCAAAATTTATGTGCTTTAGTTTCTTTTCAAACAAAATACAAAGCTTTGGGGTCATACTTTACTTTTAGCGGGACCGTGCGTACTACCTACCTTCTGCCCGAATTATGTTCTGGATAGGACTGAACGAGAAAGCGGAACTAGATCCCGTGAGAAAACCTTCTCAAAAATATCTCTGCTTGTACCGTACGTTATTTACTGTAAAGTGCTGACAATTTAGAGCCCTACGTGATCTCTCCTTGACCGATACCGTTAACGGAACTAGATGAGTCCGAGAGGACAGAAAGCACCAACACATGTGGAAATTCAACAAAAGTATCAGAAATGGTATGAAGCATTCTAAGTAACACCTGAGTACGTAAAACAAAAATAAATTGCAAAAGACAACCAAAACCACCACGGGAAATATGTCTATAAAAATAGATGAGGGCTTTCTAAGAGGAGATCTCAGCCAACGATAGGCATCTTTAGGGTACCGGATACGATATAGAAACATACATAAGACAGACACCAAACAGGTGGCTCTGGAGCATGCAGATGGCTTCGGAAAAGGTTCTGTCAGAACAAGAGACGCGGTCAGAGGAATTAGAAAGGTCCCAAAGGGGCCAGAGAGACCAAAGGAGATGGGGAGGTGCAACGAGCTCAAAAGGGAATTGAGCAAAGTACAGATGTCCTTAGGGACCCAGGGACTGACTGGAGGTGCGCCAAAGTTGTGAGAGGACAAAAAGACGGGCCAGAGTAACAGATGGGGACTGGGAAGGGTTCTGAGGGGAAAAGCTAAAATGGGACTCCGGGATGTAGCGGTTGTGTCACGAGAGCTCGGCATGGGGAGCAAAGGAGTCCCACGAGGCCTGAGAGCTCAAAGAACCCTCAAAAATAAGCATGAGAAACTCCAAAGGGGATTTCAACAAAGTACAGATATTGTCAGGGGGCTGGGGGCAGAATGAAGGCAAACAGTAAGCTAAGGGTGCTCTGAAGAGCACAAAAAAATACTACCAAAAGGAAGGTATAGCGCTCTAAGAGCACTGTGGAGTACGAGAAAGGACTCGGAACGCATGACTATACAGAGTAGAGGCATTAGGAGGGGGCAGGCTAAGAAAAGAAGGCTTGGAGCCACAGCGGGTGCCTCAGAATCTCAGTAGGGCATCTAGGAACTGGGTAAAAGCAGACGTAGTGAAAAAAAAAAAAAAAGCAAGCAACAAGGTTAAGGGAATAAAGGAAAAAAGATAATAAAAATCAGGCACAGCAGACTAAATAAACAAAGACATAGAAACGAAATTTAAAGATTGACAGGGTACAGCACAGACTAGAATGAAGAAAAAATAAAGACAACGAGCTGGATAAAAGTAGATATGCAAAAAAAATTAAAAGCAACATGACACAGGAAGGACAGGAAATAATAAAAAATAGGGTTAGGTATCTTGAGAAAAGAGACGTAGAAAGAAAATTTTGTAGGCAGAGGACAGTCAGGGGAAAAAGTAAGTAATAGGGATGGAAAAATACTTAAAAGTATATATAGGAACAAACATTCAGAAGTGAAGACATTAAGTGCAGCGGGCTGAATAGCACGGACTCAGTGTTGTGAACCAAGCCGAAGTTTATTAGCACGTGCAGCTATTATGTAGTTACAGGATCGCAACTATGCAGCCAAACAGGTTGTTCACGTACTTCGCACTCTTTGTTCCTCACAACATCCAATCACGCACAACCAGTGTTCTGGTCGTGCTCTTTTCCCATACACACACACAGAGCTGTGTACTTTTGAACTCCTGCTATAGTCTGGCTGAGATCCAGTTCTACTTCTTATTATGTCTTCATTAATTGTTTCTCAGACTTGTTCACTGCTTCGCAGGCCCGTCTGTGATGCTGCTATCTGCCTCGAGTTCCAAAGTGCTGCCACAATTAAGAGATGAAAAAATTTTAAAATAGCACAACCCCCTAAATATACAGAGCCATAGATATAAAATCCTAAAAGCGATAGGGTACGGGACAGAGTAGAATGAATTAAAAAATAAAGATGGCAAACTGGATAAAAACAGACAAGGGAAGAAAATTTTAAAAGCAATGCAGTTCATGGCAGGCAGGAAAGAATTTAAAAATAGGGATGGCAGCTTGATAAAAGTAGACATAGAAAATTTAAAAAGCAAAGGTGTACAGGATAGACAGGAAAAAAAATGAAAAATACAGACACTGAACTGCATAACAGGAGATACAAAACACTGGAAGTGACAGGGAATTCCAGGCGCTGGAGGACTGTTGACCCAAAGAGTGCGACTTCGGAGGACTGACGGGCACTTCCGGTGTGCTGGAGGACTGCCGGCCCATAGAGTGCGACTTCCGGAGGGCTGACGGGCACTTCCGGTATGCTGGAGGACTGCCGGCCCATAGAGTGCGACTTCCGGAGGGCTGACGGGCACTTCCGGTATGCTGGAGGACTGCCGGCCGATAGAGTGCAACGCTCCGCCCTCCCCGGGACGCCAGGCCCGCCCTGCCGCGGCGGGACAAATAAGAAGCGGCGTGGCCCCCGAGGAGGACGGATTCTGTAGAGGCGGGGACCCATCGTCCCCCGCGGCAGGCTCCTCCCTCTATGCAAATACAGACATGATTTATGTCCCCAACGCGCCCAGGCCACGCCCTCCTTCCTCCCCACGTGCTTTTCCAGCCGGCTCCCATTGGCGGATAGGCGCGCAGAGGGAAGCCGATGACAGGTGGAACGCTCCGCCAATGGGGGGGGTGGGGCGGGGCGGGACAGTCACCTGACAGGACGGCGCCATGGTGAGCGTTGGCGGGGGAGGGCGTTGGGACATACCGGGATGGAGGAACCGCGATGGGGAAGATGGGCTGGGGGGGAGATCCGAGGGGACTCTTGGGGCTGCGGGAACCCGGGGGTGACCGGAAGCGGGGGCGCTGGGGGAGAACTGGCGGGGCTGACGAGTCCCCCCGCCCCCAGACCACGGCGCTGACGCAGGGGCTGGAGCGCATCCCGGACCAACTGGGGTACCTGGTGATCAGCGACGGGGCCGTGCTGGCGGTGAGGGCGCGGGGGGGCACCGGGAGGGGAGTAGCCGGATACCGAGGGGAGGGTGGACACGGCCGGGGGGGAAAAAGGGGTGTGTGGATACCGGGGGGGAGCAGGACGGACACCGGGGCGGGGGGAGAAGGGGTACGCAGATACCGCGGGGGGGGGGCGGGGGACGACACCGGTGTCCGGGGAGGGCATGAAGGGGCACCTGCATACCGGGGGGAAAGGGGAGCGGGTGAAGGGGTACCCGGATACCGAGGGGGGGCGGGGAGGTGGGGTACCCGGATACCGGGGGGGAGGCACCGGGGTCCGGGGAGGGCAGGAAGGGGTATCAGGATACTGAGGGGTGGGGAGAGTGAAGGGGTACCTGGATATCCGGGGGGGGGCAGACAAGCGGGTCCCACTGACACCGTCCCCTGTGTCCCCTTCCGCCCCCCAAGTCGTCAGGTGACCTGGAGAACGATGAGCACACAGCCGCCATCCTCTCGGAGCTGGTGGCCACAGCCTGTGGGCTGAGGCTCCAGCGTGGCCAGGACCCCCCCTTCAAGCGCCTCTCAGGTACACATAGGCTGCCCCTAACCCCACCACACACCGCCCCCACCGCCCCCAGGGTCCAGACAGTGTCCCCAAACTGTCCCCAGGGTGGTGCCAGTGGCCCAGCCATCCCGCAGGTGGCTGTGACCACTGCACTTTCCCCAGGGGGGTGGAGGTGGCACTTCTGTCCCCGATGGTTTAGGGGTGACCCTAAGTTATCTCCCCGTTGTGGTGACCCTGCTGTCCATAGAGCAGCTGTGACCCTCATGCTACCCCTGTGCTGGTGGCCCCACTGTGCCCAGGACAGCCCCGACCACCATGCTGTCCCCATGTCGGTGTCCCCAGAGTGTCGGTAGCCCCATGCTCTCCCCATCCCCGGGGTGGCGGTGCCCCCGGTGTCCTTGGAGTGCTGGCGGTGGCCCTGGTGGCTCTGGCCCTGTGCTCACCCTGTCCCCACAGTGGTGTTTGGGGAACACTCCCTCCTCGTCACCATCTCTGGACAGAAGCTCTTCGTGGTGAAGCGGCAGAACCACGTCCAGGAGCCCATTGCCGTCTGAGACACGTCCCCACTGTCACCAAGCCAGGGGACGATCCCCCTCATCCCCGCGGCCTTGGCGGGACATGGGGCGGGCCGGCTCCCCCGTCCCTGCCAGCCCCTGGGCCCTGCAGCACCACCCGGTTGCGTCCCAGTCACCTCAAGGGCCTTGCGGACTGGTCCTCCACGTCCCTGCAGTCCCCAAGGCCACACGGTGTCCCCTGCGTGCCTCGGGTCCCTGTACTGTCACTGTCCCCCATGCACATCCCTCTGATGAGGCAATAAATTATGTCCTGGTCCCCCCCCATCCGGCTTCTTTGCGGGGAAAATGGGTGAGATAGGGCCCTGACATCAGAGAGGCTCCCTGCGACACCCCACGCCACCCCAGCATCCCCCTGCCACCCCCTCAGTGACAGACACATCCCCGTGTCCAGGCCAGTGCTTTATTGGCACACGCAGATGGTCGGCAACAAATAAATAACAGGGAGCAGAGGTGCCACCCACATCTGGAGGCATGGAAATGTCCCCCGTCCCCAGCGGGGTACAGGGGTTGGCAGTGGGCTCAGTGCCCTGGGGACAGGTCCCAGTGTACCCCTGTGGCTCCAGGACAGGTCCTGGTCCCTTGTTCCCCCCCCCCCACCGTAAGCAGCCAAATTCAAGGCAACACAGGAAGCTGAAGGGGTGTAAACAGAGCTGGGGCCAGCCACAGGACGTCCCGCCCCTGCTTCCCCTGTGCCACCCCCAAAGCATTGTCACCCCCAGGCTGGGGACAGAGCCCTGTCCCCATTGGCCCCCCCGCGGCACATTCCAGTCCAGTCCCAGTGAAGCAGCAGGTTCATCCCCTGGGGATGCAGGGACACAGCCGCCTCCCCAACCCCTGTGTCCCATTCCACCCCCACCCCACAACCCAAGCTTTTCCCCTTCCAGCGCAGTCTCCAGGACGCAGCAGGATTCATCCATCCCTGTTGTCCCCAGGGTCCCCCATTACTTGACGGGCTCCACAACCAGCACCTTGCACTCTCGCTTGGCAATCTTGTCCAGGGACAGCACCGTCTTCTCAGGGGGCAGGTAGAGGGGACGCCCCACGGGAGACCCCACTGGTGGGGTGATGGCACGTCGCTCCATCACACTGCCTGACCTGGGGCATGGAGAGGCAAAGGGGAGCTGCCCTGTGTCCCTTTCCCACGTCCCCATGGGGATGGCTGGCTGTCCCCTCCCTGTGTTCCTGTGTTGTCCCCCTGGAGCTGTCTCCTGTCCCATGTCCGTCCCCCCCGGCCCCGGTCTCTTCACTGTCCCAGGTGTCCCCATCACCCCAGCTGCCCCCCCCAACCACATCCACCCTTGTCCTGGGTGTCCTCCCCTTCCCAGCTGTGCCCCAGCCCTGTCCCCTAACATGATGTAACCCTTCTGCGTGACCCACCCACCCCCCTCAACAAGCCCTGCTCTGATCCCACCGTCCTGCCCCTCTCGCTCCACGTGTCCCTTCCAACTCCTCCGTCCCACGTGTCCCTCTCTCCCAGGTCCCCCCTGTTCCCCGCCCTGTACCTCATGAGGTGGCTGCGGGATGGCTGCTGGTGGGAGAAGGACTGGGACCGGCCCAGCCCAGCCTGGTGCCGCTCCACCAGGTCCCGCACGGCCGGGCTGCTGGGGCTGCTCTTGCGTGACACGGGCCGAGCCTCAGGCGGTGGGTTGGCCACACTGGCCGTGAACTGCAGCTTCAGCTTCATGTGCTGGGACAGCTGAGGACAGACAAGGACACACAACGATGCTGGGCATCAGCGACACTCCGGGGTGGCCCCGGGGACCCCACCAACGGGTGGCCTCACCTCGAAGAGGCCAGCCCGCAGTGCCTGGAAGGCCACGCGAATTGTGAGGGCGCTGCCCTTGCGCGAGTATCCGAGGTTGTTGAGTGGCGTGTGGCAGACAATGGCGTCCAGCGCTGCCTGCGTGGCCCGGCGTTCCTCCCCAGACAGCTTCTTCCCTGCAGGGACCATCGGCGTGGCGGGGATGGGGACGGGACTGCCGGCCCCTGCCCGGCCACCTCCAGCACCTCCTGGCTACGACTGTCCCATCCCATCCTCCTCTTCCCTCATCCTCATCTGTCCCCTCTTAGCTGCACCCAGAGGCACCCCCAGCTCCTCTGATCCCCTCTCCACCCTCTCGGTCCCCTGCTGGGTCCCGTCCCCTCTGTCCCCACCGGCCGTGGCGGTCTCAGGTGTCCAGACGAGGCGTACGGCCAGGAAGTCCTGGAGGTCGTTGAGCAGCGTGTAGGTGACAGTGAAGCGCTGCCTGGCCCGCACCGGGGACTCACAGGCAGCCGTCATCACGAAGCGTGGCCGCTCCAGACGGATGCTCGGCAACCTGGGGATGGCAGGAGGGGTTGTAGTGACATGAGGACGGCCACCGGGAGCCCGGGGGACATGGCATTAGAAAGGTGGGACAGACCCACAGAGCCCTGAGAATGTGGGGGACAGGGACATGGGAAACAGCCATGTGGCAGCCCCAGGACACGAGGTTAATGGCACGAGCAGGGGCAGGGATATCTCTGGGTCCCCTTACTTGGGGTAGGAGGACCTGGGGGTCCCTCCCCACTTGAGGACAGGGCACATCAAGGACCCTCAAGGCGGCTCTCACCGGTAATGCGTGTAGATGCTGCTGGTGAAGGGCAGTTTTGGCGTTGACCACTGGATCACGGCCACCAGTGGGACCTCCAAGCCCTGGGTGGGAGGGAAAACGGGTCAGAGATGCCACTGTCACCACTACTTCTAGCAAGGACAGTCCCCAACATCCCCACATCCCCCTCAGCTCCATGGCAAGGACAAACACCCTGGGGCCCAACAAGGATGGTCCCCCACAGCAAGGACGGTGGCCCCACATCCTGGCCAGGGTGGTCTCTGCTGCCCTCAGGGCAGGACAAGGACCCCCGGAGAAGGACAGCATCCCCCAGGCCACCAACTGGGACGGTGGCCCCTGATCCTGGCCCAGACAACATCTCCTGACTAGGACAGTCCCTGCCTAGCGTGTAGCCCAGTGTCCCCCCGATGCCTGGCACCGCCCCAGCCCCGAGGGTCCCCCCCCCCCGGTGTCCCCTCACCTCCTTGGCGTCCTCGGGGGGCCTCTCGGGTGCCTGGAGCTGGAAGAGGAAGTTGTGCTCCTCAAGGGCGCTGAGGGCACAGGGACAAGCCGAGCCGGCTCCCGCCACGCGGCAGAAGGCGCCCATAGGCACCTCGCCCGAGTGGTGGCTGCGGGACAAGGCATGGGGACAGATCAGTGACAGTGGCAGTGCCCCCCAGGGTGGGACAAGGGACATGGCACGGCCCCATCCTAAGGATGGTCCCCCATTGGGGGCAGGGGGAGGGCGGGGGTGTGGGAGATGGCATGGCCGTGCCCCCCCAACCCCAGGGACAGTGCCCCGACTGTCCCAGCACTTACCAGACATCATCGACCAGCAGCACGGAGCCGTCAGGCATGACAGGCAAGTAACTGGCGTTGAAGTTGGGCAGGATCTGCACGTCCCAGAGCGAGATCTCCTCCTGGGACCAGCCATTGAGCACTGGGGGACCGGGACATCAGGGGACAGTCGTGGGCCCCAACCAGCCCATGTCTCATCCTCCCCTGCCCCACATCCTCCACTCTGTCACGGCCGCCCCACAGATGCCACCCCTGTCCCCGCCACCCTGGGATGCCTGTCCCCACAACAGTCACCTCTGAGACCCCCGTCCCCATGACAGTCACCTCTGAGATCCCTGTCCCCGTGACAGTCACCTCTGAGACCCCTGTCCCCGTGCCACCATGCTGTGCCCCTCACCTTTGAGCACAGTGAGGTACTTCCCGGACACAGTGAGCTGGCGGCATCGCACCACAGGCGGGGGCAGCACTGTCAGCAGGGTGCTCACTGCAGAGAGACAGCACTCAGGGGACACAGGACATGGGGACACAGGACACCATGGGGACGTGGGGAGGGAGAGGGGATGCAGGGATGCTCCTACCCTGCGCCTTGAAGGCCCCCTGCTCCTGGCGGAAGACGTGCGCAGGCGCCCGGGTCTGCAGCAGGCTTAGGTACCCACCACCCTCCTGCAGCTCAGGCGGCTCCGTGTCCCTTTTCCACACTGTCACCACTATCTGGGGACAGCAGGAGACACCAGGTCACAGCTGGCCCCGGTCCAGCCCCGAGCTCCCACTCTTTCTTCACAGCTCTTCCCGTCCCCCCACACCTGTCCCAAGTGGATTTCGTGGACCCGGAGAGGGGGGAGCAGAGCTGGCTCCTGCTCCCCACCCCGTGCCACGATGCTGTCCTCAAAGTCCCCACATTGTGACCAAGGCCCCAGATTCCACCTTGCCCTCGATGGACCCAGAAAGGGGCACCAGGGGTAGATCTCTGTGCCAGTTCTGTGGTCCCACACTGTCCCCAAGACCCTGCCCCTGGTAGCTGCATATCGTCCCCAAGGTCCCCTCCTGCTCTTGGGGTCTCCATGCTGTCCCCAAAATCCCTACATTGTCTCTGAGGTCCTCTCCCATCCTTGAGGTCCTCACGCTGTCCCCAAGGTCCCCTTCCGTCCCCTCCTCGGCCTCACCTTGGCTTTGACGGTGCCAGGCGGCAGCTTGTCGAGGGAGATGGTCAGTGGGAAGATGACCTCGTCCGTGGACACGATGGGGTCCTCCACCGGTATCTGGGGACACAGAGAGCCTCAGCACCATGGTGGCCCTTGGCCCCATCCCCCTTTCACATCCCCCGTGCCCTTCCCTGTCCCATATCTTCGTCCCCCCATCCCCCTCTGTCCCCACAGCCCTCCCTTGCTTCCCCCATCCCCTCGTCCCCCCCAAATCCTCCTGTCCCACACACACACACACCCCCCTTTGTCCCCATATCCCCCCCCAAACCCCCACCAAGTCCCCGTCACCCACCCCGGCAGCGGGGCGCCCTGGGGAGCCCTGGCTGTGCGTCAGCAGAGCCCGGCAGTCCCGGAAGACGGTGGGCTCTGGCGATGCCCCGTTCCCGGTGGTGTCCCCGGTGCCGTCCACGTCCCCGTCCCCATCCCGGTCCCCGCCGGTCTCTGTGCCACCGGGGCTGACGCTGGCCAGGGCGGCCAACGAGGCAGCCAGCTCGGCCCAGGGCGGCCGGCCCGGCCCGCTGCCGCCGCCGCCGGGGCGGCAGCGGAGCACCAGAAGGAACCGTACGGTCTCGCCCAGGTAGAGGTGGTTACGGCGGGGAAGCGCCCGGTACCGACCCGGTTCCCCCGACAGCAGCTCCCGGGCCACGAACGGCACCGCCGGGAAGTACATGAAGTAATCGCACTGCGACTCCATGGGCACCGGCACCGGGGGAGGGGAGTGCCTAAGGACCGGGGGAACCGGGGAAGGGGCCCTGCGGGATCCTGGGGAGAGAGGGGGCGGGTGCCGGGGCCTGGCCGTACCGGCGGGGAGGAAGGGCGGGCGGAAGGGTCCCCGGGGGCGATGCCGGGGCACCAGGGGGACCCGGGAAGGGGGGGGAGGGGGAACCGGGATGGACGTGCCCGGAGGGTCTCCCGGGGGCGGGAGGTCCCGGGAGCGGGAGCGTGGCCGGGCCGGGGGGAGGGGTGGGGCTGTGGGCTCCCGGGAGCGGGGCCGGGCCGGGTCCGGCACCGCGCGGCGCTACCGGAATCACCGGGCGCGACGGGGAGAGGCGTGCGCAGGGCGCGGGGCCGAGCTCCGAGCGCTGGGGCCGAGTCGAACAGCCGAGTGCATCGATGCCGCTCCTCGCGATCCCCGCCCCGCCCCGCCCCGCCCCTGCGGGCGGGACATCCCCGCCGAGTAACTGGCAGCAGCAACACCCAACCAGCAGCCCGATTCCAGTCTTTATTGCCATAGTTACCACAAAGCGAGCCTGGATGAAGGCGGGGCCTGCGACAGCCCCGCCCCCAGGGCGTGGAAGGCCTTCGTGTGCACACGGGCGGGGCCTGGTCCCAGTGGGGCGGGGCCTGGTCCCCAGCAGGGCAGGGGCCCATTGCCCAGCCCCAGTAAACTGAGGCACGGAGTTGTACTGGGGGTGGGGGGGGCAACCTGATCCACAGCAGGGTAGGCGGCCATTACGCAGTCCTGATAAACTAAGGCACGGAGCTGTACCATGGGGAAGGGCAGGAGGCTTATCCCCTTGGGGTGGGTGGCCATTACCCAGTCCAGGTAAACTGAGGCACAGAGCAGTACCATGGGGGGGAAGCTGATGCCCTCAGGGTGTGGGCCCATTACCTGGCCCAGGTAAACTGAGTCACGGAGCTGTACCATGGGGGGGGGGGGCTGATCCCCTCAGGATGTGGGTCCATTACCCGGCCCAGGTAAACTGAGGCATGGAGCTGTACCATGGGGGGACCCTGATCCCTATTAGACTGCAGCGGGGGGATAGCATGGCCCACAGCAGGTAAACTGAGGCACAAAGTGGTTCCATGGGGGAACACCGATTCCCGTCAGGGTTGGGGGGGGGGGCCATCACCTGGCCCAGACAAACCGAGGCACAGCTGCTGTTGGGCTCCTGTCTGCCACCCCTGCTACCCGCCAGGGGGGACAGAGGCATTACCCCCCCCGAACTGCCGCCGGTCGAGGATGTCCTTGTACTGCAGCTCGGGGGTGGCCAGGCGGGCGCAGTGCTCCCGTTCGGCAGGGGGTAGCCCGGCCTGTAGGGCGTACCCCAGGATCTGCGTCCGGCCGGGGGGCTGGAAGGGCCGGAGGCGGCTGTCGGCGATGGCACGGGCAGGCAGGGGTCCTCCACCCCGCAGGCAGCGCCGGGCCAAGGCGTCACGGTGCTGGCGCAGGCGGGCCACCTCCCGGCGCAGGCGGGCGGCCCCGAAGGCCTCAGCCCGGCGCCAGAAGGAGTGGTTGAGGTGGGCATAGAGGGCCCAGTCGAGGCTGTTCCAAGCCCGCAGGCGGGCGGCCTGGGCGGGCGAGACACGGGGACCCTCACCGGTTGGGCGGCCGTTGTGGGCAAAGGCGGCCATGGCCTCCTCGGGCCAGCACAAGGCCTCCCGCAGAAGCACCAGCGACTCGTCGAAGTGCTCGGCCAGCAGCACCAAGGCAAAGACCCGCTCCAGCCCCGCCAGCGCTGCTGCCACCTCCTTCCCGTCCCCACTGGCCGCCGCCACCGGCGGCAGCCCGAAGTCAAACCACTGCAGGTTGCGGGCGTAATGGTTGCCCCGAGCCCCGGGCTCATAGAAGCGGCCCGGGGACGCCAAGAAGGCAGCCAGCGATGGGGCTCGCCGGAAAGCCGGGGCCACGGACCGGTAGTAGGCGAAGGCCGACTCGCCCAGCGTGGCTGGGTCGCGCACGATGGAGAAGTAGAAGCTGTCGTTGGGCATCACCTTCTGCACCTGGGGGGAGATGATGGCGGCTCAGCACCCCCCCACATCATCCCCCCCAACTCCCCGGGGTGTCCCCCCACATCCCGCCCCGGCATCCTGTTGCCCCCCCCCCCCCCCCCCCCCCGACATGATGGCCACCATCTCCTCCAGACCTCTCGTGCGTGTGTGTCCCCCAAGCTCCACCAGACATAGCTTCTCACCCCAAATCTCCCCCTGACGTCCTCCATCTCCCCCAGGTGCCCCAAACCCCAGACCTGACCGCCCCAACTTCATCCCACGTGCCCCATCCCCGCCATCCCCTGTCCCCACCATCCCACATCCCCCAACCCCCCCATCCCTTATCCCCCCCGTCCACCCAAGACCCCCCAACCCAGCCCTACTCCCCCACGTCCCCCCGTCTCGCCATGTCCCTGCCATCCCCTGTGTCCCCCCCCGTCTCTGCCCCCCGTACCTCGGTGAGGTTGAAGCGCATGTGGTGGCAGATGATGTCGAAGGGAGGCCCCCCCGGGCGGTAGCCCTTGACCCGCTCGGCCCGGAAAGTTCCGGGGTATCCGAACTGGTAGCGGTGGGGCAGGGCGAAGCGCAGCCCCCGCGTCTCCCCGAAGCGGTGCAGCAGGTTCACCACGCTGCTGCCCCCTGTCTTGTGGGTCTTCAGGAAAACCAGGTGGGTGCGGGGCTGGCAGGACAGCGGTGGGTGGCCTGCAGGGGCCGTGAGGGCCCTGGTGACATCGAGGGGTCAGGGGCCCCTGTCCTGCCCGGCCCCAGTCATCCAAGGGGACAAGGGACCCCCAGGGGGTTGGGGACCCCCATCCCATCCATCTGGGGGACAGCTGAGGGTTTGGGGACCCCTGTCCTGCCTGTCCCTGGCTGTCCAAGGGGACAAGGGACCCATCCCTGGGACCCCCATCCCATCTGTCTGGGGGACACCTGGGGGGTGAGGGACACAGGGGATGTCCCCAGGGGATTTTGGGGGTGTGTTGAGCTGAAGGGGGGGTCTCACCTGCGCTGGAAGGGCCCCCCCAGGAGCTGCAGCGTGAAGCCGATGGTGACGCAGACCCCCAGGGCAGCCCCCAGTGTCTGGAGGCGGCAGCAGGCGGGTGGCAGTTTCATCCTCCGGCGGCTCAGAGGACCCCAGCGTCAACCTCCCTGCGGGACACGGGGTGGGGGGCTGTCACATTGGGGTCCCCGTGCTCCCCCCAAAGCCAGCTGCATCCTGCTGGAGCCACGTCGCAGTGCTGGGGGGGGTGGGGGGGTGGTCTGCAGGGGTGTTGGGGTCCCGCCAGCCCGGCCCCACCCGGGGGCAGTGGGGGCTGTTACGGGAAGGGGACAGGGATGGGGACAGGCCACTGCCACCCACATCCCTCCCTCCCTGTCCCCCAGGACACCCCCACCCCACCATGTACTACGCCAGGATCCCCCCTAACTCCCAACTCTCCCCATCCCTCTGCCCCCCCCCCCCCCCCCCCCATCCCCCTTGTCCCTTCTAGGATCCCCCTGTCCCTGAGCTGCCACGTCCCTCCCCCGTCCCGTCCCTCCCCTGGACGCTCCTGTCCCCATGTCCCCATCCCAACATCCCTCCTGTCCTTCCATCCCCCGCTTTGCTGCGGGTCCCTTGTGGCCCCAAACGCTGTGTCGTCCCCCCTCTGCCCCCCCAGGTTGCCCCCCAGACCTGTATCTCCCCTGTCTCCCCTCCTTGTCGCCCGGGTCCTCCCTGACCCCCCCTCCCCGTCCCCAGTGTCACCTAAGCCCTGAGTCCCTGTGTCGTTCCCCCCCGCACCCTTACAGCCCCCCTCCCCGTGTCCCCCACAGCCACGTGCCCCCCGAGTGCCGTCTCCATCCCCTCCGTGGCCTCCCCTCGTCCCACTGTCCCCCAGACCCCGCGACTTCCCACACGCTGACCGCCCCTCCGGGGGCTCCCCCGTAAAGTTCTGTGCCCCCCAACGTGCCCCGTGTCCCCTCCGTGTCCCTCGTCCCTCGCGTGTGCCCACCCACCCCAGCCCCCCGGCTCCCTCCCCGTCCGGCGGTGTCCCCCGACCCTCCGTGCCCCACGCTGTGTCCCCCCCCCCGGTCCCGGTGTCGCCCCCCCCCCCCCCCCCCCCCCCCTCACCGCAGACGCGGGGCCGCTCGCTCAGCCCCGCCGCGCTCCGGGAGGGGGTCAGGGGCTCGGCACGGGGCGGGGGGTTCCGGCCGCCCCGGTGTCCCGGGAGGGGGTGTCCGGCTGCGCCGGTCCCGCTGTTGGGGCGAGCCGATGCCCGGGGTGGGGGGTGGTCTCGTACGCCGGGCCGGTGTCCCGGGGGAGGGGGGTTGGCGGTTTCCCGGCGGCTCCCGGAGTCCCGGGGAGGGGGGGGGGGTGTCCCGGGAGAGGCCCGGTGTCCCGGCGGCTCCCGGTGTCCCGGCCGTTCTCTCGTTCTCCGCGAAGTTTTCTCCTTTGTCTCCCGCTGTCCCGCCCCGCCCCGCCGGGACGGCCCCCGGTACCGTGGACGGCCCCCGCGCCCCCGCCCGGAGGCGGCTGGAGGAACCAGCACCGGGAGCGGCACCGGGATGGGCCAGCCACCCACCCCCCTCCGGCCCCATAGCGGGACAGAGTCCCGGGGACACCGGGGACCTCTCCCTGAGCACGGCGCGGGGAGCTGGGGGAGACTGGGGGAAACTATGTGTACCCCCAGGCACTATGGGGCTATAGGGGGCTACGAGGGACCCCCAGGCCATAGGGGGCTATGGGAGATCCCCAGTCTACAGGGCACCATGGGGACCCCCAGGCTATAGGGGGCTATGGGGGACCCACAGGCCATAGGGGGCTATGGGGGACCCCCAGGATCTAGGAGACACCAAGTCCAAGCAGGACCAGATGGGGCTGCAGCATTAAGTGGCCATAGGGCCTATAGGGGATCCCCAAAATACAGGGACCTATAGGCTGTCATAGGGGAGCCTGGGCTCTATGGGACCCCAGTGCCCCGCAAGGCTGTAGGGGGGTCCCCAGGACATAGGAAGGTCCCTGGGTATGCGGCGTTATAGAGACCCCCCGGCTACAGGGGGCTAAAGGGACCCCCGGCCCACCCCGCCCACGTGGGCGATGGGGCCGCCCGAGGCCACGCCCCCCGGGCACGTGCCAGCGGGAGGCGGGGCCACCCGCTCTGCCCGCGCCTGCGCAGTGCGCGCTCCGCCGGGGCGGCCTGCCCCGCACGTGCTGGGCCTGACATCGCTGTCATCGAGGTGGTCGTGGTCATTCGGGCAGCGCGAGGCGAGGCAGGACGGGGATGGGGGACACGTGACCTCGGGGGGGGGGGGGGGGTGCATCAGAAGGGCCTCACCCCCCCACCACTGTGATTTGGGGGGGTCTCACCCCCCCCCAGTGCACCCCAGGGGGCGTTGAGGCCTTCCCCTGGGACGGGCCTGGGGACATCGTCCCCTCTGCGGTGGCCCCGGGCAGGGGGTGTCCCCGTGGGTACGTGGCCCCCCCCTCCCCGACCCTGGGGTGTCAGGGTGGATGGGGGACCCCCCAAGCCCACCGTGCCCCCCTCCTCCCCGTCCCCCAGGGCATCCTGCCGTCACCATGTCCCCTCCTCGGCGCTCCCCTCGCGTCCCGGGTGCCTCCTCCAGCTCCGGCTCCTCCGTGGGACTGGGCACCGGCTCCAGCCCTGCACCGGGGGCGGCTGATGAGCAGAGCAGCCCCCCGCCATCGCCACCAGCCTCCAACAGCCTGTGAGTGGGGGGGGCTGGGGAGGTGAGGCCCCCCACCAGCCGCCACCAGCTGTGACCCACCGCCCTGCTGTCCCCACAGGGACCTCAGCAGCGATGACTCTGGCAGCGACTTCGAGGACACGCTGCGGCCGCGCAGCAAGCGGGGACCCCACCGGCTGCGGAGCCACGGCCCCGTATGTCCTCTTGACTCCCACCCCCATCATCCGTGTCCCCCATCCTGGGGTGGCTCCGAACCTCTGCCATGTCCCCTCCCGCCAGGTCTCGAAGCGTCCCCGGAGGAGGGAACCCAGCGGGGATGGGAGCAGCCCGGCCCGGAGCAACCCGGAGCAAAACACCCTCTTTGAGGCTGTCAGGTCGGCCAAGATCGCCGTAGAGGTAAGTCCCCCTCCTGCAGTGTCCCTGGGGGGGCAGCCAGCTCGCAGGGGGGTGGGGGGCACACGCCTCTGGAGTGGGGGACTCATCAGATGGTTTGGGTGGGAAGGAACCTTAAAGACCATCCAGTCCGACCCCCCTGCCGAGGGCAGGGACACTTCCCACTAGACCAGGTTCCTCAAAGCCCCATGCAACATGGCCTTGAACACCTCCAGGGATGGGGCAGCCACAACCCGGCACCAATTCTCGAGCTTGTCCGGGTCCCTCTGGGTGGCATCCCATCCCTTGGGTGTCCTCAGCTGGCTGCTGTGTGATGGCGGCTGTCCTGTGCCCGCAGACAGTGGTGGACGAGTGGCTGGAGACCTACAAGCAGGACCAGGAGATGGGGTTCCTGGAGCTCGCCAACTTTATCATCTGCTCCTGCGGCTGCAGAGGTGGGGATTCCCCACTGGGTGTTCTGTCCCTTCTGTGCTGCTGGTGGGGTCTTCTCCCCCCCTCCAAGCCTGGGGACCCCCGTCTCACCACTGCCCCCTCCCTCAGCAGGCGTGGTGACCCTGGAGATGTTCAGGAACCTGCAGAACTCGGAGATCATCCGGCAGCTGACGGAAAAGTTCGAGGAGGTGCTGGCTGGGCTTGGGGAGGAGGGGGGCGGCAGCGGGGCAGGCAGGGGCCCCAGCTCACCCCACCTCCCCTGCAGGATTCGGCCGAGTACCCGCTCTCGCTGAGCACCCAGCCCTGGCGCCGCTTCCGAGCTGGCTTCTGCGAGCTGGTGGCAGCGGTGGTGCGGCAGTGCCAGTACACCATTGTCTATGATGGGTTCCTGATGGACACCCTCATCTCCCTCCTCACCGGCCTCTCCGACTCCCAGGTGCGGGCTTTCCGCCACACCAGCACCCTGGCAGGTAGGCAGCTCCCCGGCAGGTAGGCAGCTCCCTGGGGGGGCTCCCAGTGGTCTCCCCCGGGGGGGGTCCCCGCTCCCACCGCCCTGCTTTCCAGCCATGAAGCTGATGACAGCGCTGGTGAATGTGGCGCTGGGTGTGAGCCTGCACCAGGAGAACAACCAGCGGCAGTATGAGGCCGAGCGGAGCAAGGAGCCCGGCCGCCAAGCCACCAACAAGCTGGAGGCGCTGCTGGAGAAGCGCCGGGAAGTGAGTGGTGGCGGCAGTGGCGGGATGGCAGTGGCGGCAGGGACCGAGCCCCGTCTGAGCCCCGCTGTGTCCCCCCAGCTCCGGGAGCAGCAGGAGGAGATTGAGAACATGATGAATGCCATCTTCAAGGGCGTCTTCGTGCACCGCTACAGGTCAGGGCCAGCTCAGCGGTTCTTCAGGTTGTTCATGCCTGGGGAAAAGGGGCACAGAGCATGGCTTGGCGGGGCCGGGAGCGTGGGGATGGGGACATGGTACCGCTGGGGACGGTGGTGTGAGCCCTGGCGGTGCCGCATATGGCAGAGATGTGGTGCCCGAGATCAGGGCCATCTGCATGGAGGAGCTGGGGATGTGGATGAGGAGCTACACGGCCTCTTTCCTCACTGACGGCTACCTCAAGTACATTGGCTGGACCCTGCACGACAAGGTGGGCCAGGGATGGAGGACAGGGGCCACAGGGCTGGGCCAGGGGGGTCCCGCTGACGGTCCCTGTCCCCACAGCAAGGGGAGGTGCGGCTGCGGTGCGTGAAGGTGCTGCAAGGGCTGTATTGCCGCCGGGACACGGCCACCCATATGGAGCTCTTCACCAGCCGCTTCAAGGTGAGCAAGGGGCCCGCGGGGGTCCCTCAGGTCCCCGCAGGGTGTCACCGACTGCATCCCCCTCGCCAGACCCGCATGGTGTCCATGGTCCTCGACAAGGAGCCCGAGGTGGCCGTGGAGGTGGTGAAGCTGCTGACGCTGATGCTGGAGTGAGGACAGGGACGGGGGGGATGTGGGGGCGGAGGCTCCTCACGTGAGAGTGGGGACAGATGATGGAGGGCAGTGGGGGGACGGGGTCCTGCCGTGAATGCAGGGCCCTGGGGACACAGCCTCGTGGCGAGAAGAGGGATGGGAGGAGTGGGAACCCTCACTGTTCCTCACGCGCAGGAACATGGAGGAGGCACTGACAGAGGAGGACTGCCAGAGTGTCTACCCCATGGTCTACGTATCCAGCCGGCCGCTGGCTGCTGCTGCCGGGGTTTTCCTCTATCGCAGGTGAGCGAGGGCCGGTGCCCGGCACGGCCGGTCCCACTCCAGCAGCCAGTCCCCAGCCCACCCCTTCCCGGCAGCAGAGCTGCCATCACCCGGCCGCAACCCCCATAAAAAGCCAAATATTTTCTGCCTGCCAAACCCTGACTCAGGCTCAATTTCCTCCCTGCTCCGCCACGGGGAGCATCTGGCAGGAGCATCTGGCAGGCAGCCGGCAGACGGGGCTGCCTTCGTCTCAGGCTCTTTAGCGCCGTCCTTAATGGGAGCAGGGTCTGGGCTTGCTGCAGGGCAAGCACGAGTCCAGCACATGCTGTGTCAGCTGCTCAGAGCTGTGACCGCCCGTCTGGCTCGCACGCTCGTACTCTTGCACCGGCCTCGGTGCAGAGCGGGCGCCGTGTTTATCTCAGCGCAGGCCTTGGCGGCTCTTGGCAGCGGTGGTGTTTGTGCTTGTCCCGTCCCCGTCCCCCGCACATCTGGGGCGGCGGCAGCTGTGTGTGGCGTCAGAGCGGGTCCTCCCTGTCCCTCGGGGATTGGGTGCCGCCCCAGGGCAGGGGCCGGGGGTGTCTCTGTCCCTTGGGGTTCTGGCCCCGGAGGAGGGGGTAAGTGGGACCCCCATGTCCCTGTCCTTTGGGGCGCTGTCCCCTGTATGTCCTGCTCAGGTACTTGTGACCCCTGTGTCTGTGTCCCCCATGGATCTGGCCCCAGAGCAAGGGGAATGTGGGACCCCCAGCTCTGTCCCTTGGGTTTTTGGTCCCTGCATGTCCCCCAGCTCTGTCCCCAGAGGAGGGGGTACGTGGGACCCCCGTGTCCCTGTCCCTTGGGGCGCTGTCCCCTGTACATCCTGCTCAGGTACTTGGGACCCTTGTGTCCCCCTGGGGCTCTGCCCACCTCGTGCCCAGCGTGGGCACACGGGACCCCCCTGTGACCTTGTGTGCCTGTCCCCAGGCTGCTGGACCCCCAGCGAGAGCTGTCTTGCGATGGGGACAACAGGACCTTCTTCCGGCTGCTTCTGGCCTTCTTCATCGAGAGCGAGGTGAGAGCGGCCGCAGGGGGGCCCTGGAGGGCTGGGGGGGACCCGGCATGCCATGACAGTCCTCTGTTCCCCGTCCCCAGCTCCACGAGCACGCTGTCTACTTGGTGGACAGCCTGTGGGACTGCGCTGGGCCCCGGCTGAGGGACTGGGAGACCATCAGCGCTTTGCTGCTGGAGGAGTCGCCCACTGAGGGTATGGCACTACTGGGAGATGCTGGAACGTGCTGGGACATCGCAGAGGAGTCACTGAGAAACACTGGGATATGCTGAGGTGTCACTGGGAGACACTGGGACATTGCTGGGACCAAGTAGGCTACATTGGGACACCCCTGAGGTGTACTGGGACGCACTGGGAGATGCTGGGATGCAGTAGGATGTATTGAGAGATCACAGGGAGACACTGAGGCACTGCTACAATGCGTGGGGACGTACTGGGACATCACTGGGAGACACTGGAGTTGCTATGGAACGTCTCTGGGAGATTTTGGGACGTTGCTGGGGGATGCTGGGATGTGACAGGGAGGCACTGGGGCATCACTGGAACACGTGGGGATGTGCTGGGACGCCACTGTGTTGTGCTGCGCCATTGCTGGGGCACTGGTGGGCGGTCGGGGGATGTACTGGGTTTTGCTGAGATGCACTGGGATCCCCGGGGATGCCCTGGGACCCCTGTGGCACAGCAGAGGGGGTGCCAGGCTGCCCCCCAGCCCCTCTGTTCCCCTCCCCCAGCAGGCCTGGTGGACCAGCAGGAGAAGGCACTGGTGGAGATCCTGGCAGCCAGCGTGGTCCGGGCAGCCGAGGGGCAGCCCCCGGTGGGCCGCGGGCCGGCCAAGAAGGTAACAGAGGGCCTGAGAAGGGGACGGGGTTCCCCCCGGGGTCGCCCTGACCCTGCCACCTCTGCCCCCAGCCCTCAGCCCGGGAGCGCAAGGCGCAGGTGGAGGAGAGGACGCGGCTCACCCACTGCCTCATCCCAGCCCTGCCCCAGCTGCTGGCCAAGGTGAGGGGGATGGGGCCGCCGGCAGGGCACTGGGGGCTCAGTGCGGACACCCGCCCCCCATTTCTCCCCCCGCAGTTCTCAGCCGACGCCGAGAAGGCAGCTCCGCTCCTGGAGGTGCTGCGCTGCTTCGACCTCAGCATCTACCGCACCGGGCGGCTGGAGAAGGTGCTGCCCTCTTGTCATCCCCCCCACCCCTCCCTGGCAAGGATTCAACCCCCAGGGCTGGGGCAGAGCTGCTCTGTCCCGGGAAACGGGGCTACGGGGGATGGGATGCCGAGGAGTGTCCCCTTTGGGATGCTCTGTGTCCGTGTCCCTGTCCCCGTCGTGATGCTGCCCACCCTCTGCCCCCCATCATGGGGCTGTCCTCATCCTCCCCCAGGGGGTCCGCACGTCCCTGCGGGGAGGCTGCAAGTCCCCTGGTCCCCACGGGAAGCCCCATAACCCTCATTCCCCGGGGTGGCGGCATGTCCCGGTCCCTCCCACGGTTCCCCCCCACAGTCCCCCCCTGCCACCTTTTTCTCCCCACAGCACCTGGAGCTGGTGCTGGGGCAGCTGCAGGAGGTGGTGGAGAAGCACACAGGGCAGGCGGTGCTGGAGGCGGCGTCCCGCGCGCTCCACGCGCTCTGCGACCCCGAGCTGGCCCTGCATGGCCGCGGCGACCTGGTGCGCAGCCGCCTCGCTGACCAGCTAGCCGACAAGTTCCACCAGGAGGTCACTGAGCTGCTGCAGGTAGAGGGGATGGGAGAGAGACCCAGGGCTGGGGACCACCGGGAACAGGAGCTGAACATCAGGACGTGGACCTGGGATGAAGCTCAGGTCACCCCAGGGCAGGGACTCAGACTCCAGGATGGGAACCCAGAGCCAGGACAGGGCTAGGGACAGGAGAGGGACAGGGACCTGTAGGGACAGCAGTGGCCTGGGCAGGGATGGGGTATCGGTGGGGAAGAGCTGGTCTGGGAGGCGATGGAGTGTGGGGGACAGCAAGGGACCGCAGGGAGCAGGGTGTCCCCAGCCTGGTGTGAGTCCCCAGCCCCACGTGGGGTGTCCCCAACCCCACGTGGGGTGTCCCCAACCCTGGGCCCTGCCCAGGCCTCGTCCCTGGACGAGGAGGAGGTGTACAGCATGGCAGCTACGCTGAAGAGGATCTCCGTCCTGTTCAAGTGAGTGAGAAGCCGTGGGGCCACACCACTCCTCCGCCCGCATCCCCAGGGGTGTCCCGGTGTCCTTGTCCTGCTCCCCTGGCACTTGGTCCCATGGCACCTGTTCCTCTGCCCTGTTTGTCCCTGGCACTCTGTTTCCTGCCCCATGTTCTCCCCATGTCCCTGTCCCCCAGTGTCCTGTTCCTGGCCCCATGTGCTGTCCCCGTCCCTGTCCCTGTCCCTGTCCCCAGTGTCCGGTCCCCTGCCCCCTGTGCTGTCCCTGTCCCCTGGTGTCCTGTCCCCTGCCCCACATCTACCCTCGCCCTGCTGACGCCGCTCTGTCCCCACAGCGCCCACAACCTGACGCCCTGGCAGCTCTTTGAGCCCTGTGCCCAGCTCCTGCAGCACGCTGTGGACACGGGCGAGGTGCCCCCACAGGTACCGCCCTGGGGACACAGCGGGGACACAGTGCGGACATGACGGGGCTCCTCAGCACCGCCACCATCCTTTGCCTGCATCCGCCTCCCCTCAGGTCCTTGTCCCTGCCATCAGCTGCCTCCACTTCCACATCCTCTGGGAGCTCTCGCGCCTGCCCGGCACTGATGTCCCCCAGGTGAGTAGGTGGCATGGGGACGGGCCGCCAGGACAACTCGGGGCAGCCCCCATGTCCCTAAAGGCCACCGCGTCCCCCTGCCCAGGAGCAGCTGCAGAGCCTGAAGACCAGAGTCACCTCCTTCTGCTCGCTGTGCCAGAGCTGCCTGTCCGACATGGACACCGGTGTCCGCCAGCAGGTACGCAGGGGCCAGGGGGACATTGGGGAACCTGGGGGATGCGGGGGATGGGGGACAGACCTGGCGCTGAGCCTGTTCTCGTGTCCTCAGGCCTTCATGGTGCTCAGCGACCTGCTGCTGGTGTTGGGGCCCCAGCTGCCGCGGGACGGACGGGATGCCCTGGCCCCACTGGTGCTGCTGCCCGACGCCGGGCTGCAGTCCCAGTTGGCTGCCTTCCTCATGGACCACGTCTTCCACCACTCCAGCAGCCATGAGGAGCTCTCGGCCATGGGTATGTCCCCTCCGCGCGTCCCAGAGGTGTCCCCCCTGCGATGCCTGTCCCCCCGTCACTGTCCCCTCCTGTCTCCGCAGAGGACACCGAAAACCGCATTGAGGAGTTGCACCAGCGCCGGGTGCTCTTAGCCGGCTTCTGCAAACTCATCATCTACGACGTGCTGGAGCTCAGTGCTGCCTCCGATGTCTTCAAGCACTACGCCAAGGTGGGGGGGGAAGGCGCCGGAGGGCTGTCCCACTGGCCCTGCAGCGGCTTGGGGACATTGGGCCCTGTCGCTTCCTCCCCAGTTTTACAGCGACTACGGGGACATCATCAAAGAGACGCTGAACTGCACCCGGCAGATCGACCGGCAGGAGTGGGCTCGCACCCTGCTGCTCAGCTTGCAGCAGGTATGGCGCCGGCTGTGGGGGAGGTTCTGGGGGGGGCTCTAGAGGGTCCCTGGGGTTGTCCAGGAGGCTCTGAGGGTCTTTTGGGAATCCGGGAGGGTCTCCAGGGGGCTTCGGCACGCTCTAGGGAGGTCTGGGAGGCTCCGGGAGATGTGGATGGGGCTTGGGGAGGTGTTTCTAGAGAGGTCCAGCAGTCCGGGAGGCTATTTGGGGAGGGCAGGGAGACTAGGGGGGTGGAGGGCATCCAGGTGGGTCTGGGGGTCTCCAAGGGGTCCCGCACTGACCCTCTGTCCCTGCTCAGCTGATGACGGAGCTGCTGCTGCAGCAGGGCCCCGAAATTCGGGCATCCGAGGCTTTCTTGGAGATCCGGGACCTGGCGCGGCGTTTCTCCCTCTTCTTCAGCCTCCACCAGCTCCGCAACCGCCCGGTGCTGCTCAGCATGCACAAGTGCGAGGGGTTTGGGGGGAGCCAGGAGGGGCTGGACCAGGGCTCAGCCTCCCCCCTCACCCCTCTGTGCGGACCAGGGAGGGGATACAGTTCGCCTTCCAGGAGCCCCCGGGCCTCGGGCCGGGGCTGCCGCCCCTCAACTTGCCCTTCCTGGAGGTGTTGAGTGAGTTCTCTCCGCGGCTGCTGCGCCCTGACAAGGCCCTGCTGTGAGTCGGGGGGGGGCTGCCAGGGTCCCCGGGGCCATGTGGAGTCCCCAGTGGGGTCCTCAAAGTCCTCGTGGGGTCCCAGGGGCCCCCATGTCACCCACCGTGTCCCCCCTCCCGTCCAACAGCCTGGCCTTCCTGGAGAAGACAGCACCGCGGGATGCGCCCTGGCCGTCCCTGGTCACCTACCGCAACTCACTGCAGCCGCAGGAGGAGGGGGCCTCGGTGAGCAGCCGCAGCACAGCCCCCCGCCTGCACCCCCCCCCCGCCTCCACTGCCAAGAGACCCCGCATGGACGGTGAGGGGGGGACCAAGCCCCGGGGGACCCCCGGGATGGGCTGTGCAGGGCTGGGGGGGGGGGGGGTGTCCTGCTCTTTCCCTCGCCAGAGGTGGGGGGGCACCCTGGCCGGAGGCTGGGACCAGTTTGGAGCCCCCCCAGTACAGAGGGAGGGTCGCTGTGGGGTGGGGGGGCTCAGAGGTAGTGAAGTGAGGGGGGGTCACATCGGTGCCATCACCTCTGCCGGAGCTGGAACGTCCTCAGGAGGGGACAAGGATGCGGACAGGGTGTGGGGTTGGGGACACAGCTCGGGTATGGGGATGGCGGGTGGTGGTTGGGGTGGGGGGGGTGTCCCTGTGCTCAGCCCCCTCCCGCAGCCCCCCCGGAGCCCCCACACTCCAGCCCATGGCCGAGCAGCCGTTTGCCCAGTCCAGCCTTGACCTCCACCGTGCTACGGGGTGGCCCCTGGCCACCGGCGCAGGACCCCGGCACCGACCCCGGCCTCCTGCAGAGGTGAGTGGTTGGGCTGGGGGGGAGCGATACCCCACCCCCCCACCCCAAATCGGGTGCCCCCTACCCAGGGACCCCCCCTGATTCCCCCTAATTCCCTGTCCCCTCCTCCCGCAGCAGCTCCCTGTCCCGCTGGCGCAGCAGGATGACAAACCGGTGAGCGAGGGCTGGGGGGACACATGGCGTGGGGTACACACGGGGGGAACCGGGGGGGGCGTCCTCCATCCATCTCCCTCCCTCTGTTCTCCCCCAGGCTCAGCCTGATGGTGGAGGAGGAAGAGGAGGAGGAGGAAGAGGTGTTGATCGAAGAGGAGAGCAGCGAGGAGAGCCCAGAGCAGGACAGGGTGAGACCACCTGCCCCACCCCGAGGGGTCCCCCCCAGCACCCTGCAGCACCCTGGGGTGCCCCCACCCAGCCCCAACCTGTCCGTCCCCCCCAGACCCTGGTGGCCCCCCAGGACCGCCTCCGGGACCTCTTCGACTCCACCATCCTGGGCATCAAGGTGAGCTGGGGGGGGGGGACACAGGGGGGTCCCCAGGGAAAGCAGGAGCCCTTCAAAGGAGAACCCTCCCCCCTTTGGGGGGTGTCTCACAGGACACACACACACCCCCCCCACAGGACATCTGAGCGAGGGACCCCGGTGTCGCCGAGCAGTTTGTTGCCTGTTTATTGTTGTTCTGAGCCCAAATCTGGTGTCGTGACATATGGTGGCAGTTAATAAATATTTGGTTGACGGTCGGTGTCGGGGTGCGGGTCCCTGCTGTCGGGGGTCGGTGGGTGTCCAGGGGGAGGGTTGTCCCTGCTCAGAGGCGCAGCACGTAGGAGTCACTGTGGGTGAGGTAGCGCACCCAGCGCTGGGGGGGTCCCGCCGGCCCCCGCAGCCGCAGGAAGCGGATGCGCAGCCCCGAACACGTGTGCGTGGGCAGCTCGAAGGCCAAATTGGCCGGACCCAACTCCAGCAGCGACGCGCGGCTCAGCCCCGGCACCTCCAGCTGCAGTGGGGGGGGACACACGGCACGGTGATATCAGGGACAGCACGGGACACCCGCTCCCTGCCTGGCCACGGGCCCCACAGCTGTGCCCCCCCACCCCCAGAGGGGACGTGGGTCCCTGCCTGTGTCCCCCACGCACATACACGAGGAGGATGTGGGTCCCTGCCTGTCCCCCTGCCCAGAGGGGACAGGGGCCCCTGCTTGTCCCCCCTCCTTGAAGGGGACATAGGTCCCTGCCTGTTCCCCCCCCTTGAAAGGGACACGGGTCCCTGCCTGTCCCCCCCCCCAGAGGGGACAGGGGTCCCTGTATGTCCCCCTCCCGAAGGGGACACGGGCCCCCCCTGCCTGTCCCCCGCCTTGAAAGGGACGTGGGTCCCTGTCTATCCCCCCCAGAGGGGATGCGGGTCCCTGCCTGTGTGTGTGTCCCCTGCCACAAGGGGGATGTGGGTCCCTGCCTGTGTCCCCCAAAGGAGACACAGGTCCCTGCCTGTCGTCCCCCCACCCTGAAGAGGATGCAAGCCCCTGCCTGTCGCCCCCCTTGAAGGAGACATGAGTCCCTGCCCGTCCCCAGGCCCCATGGTCCCCCCCCCAAGAGGGCCAGGTGTCCCCAAGGTTGGGGGGGACATGACAGGTCCCTGCCCATCCTCCAGCCCCTTGTCGCCCCCCCCAGCCCCCCCCCAGCCCTCACCTTGAAGAGCGCGGAGAGCTGTGACCCCCCCTGGCAGCGCGGGATGTCCCAGCGCAGGGACTTGGTGCCGGGCTGCAGCTCTGCCGTCTGCTCGGGGCTGCTCAGCTCCTGCGACAGGCTTGGGGGGGGGGACACGGGGCGGGGGACAGATGCAGGGAGGGTGTGAGGGGGTGACAAGGCAGGGGAGAGCCCCCAGACACCCCCCCCCCCCAATAGCGGCACCCACCTGCTCACCCCCTTGGGCACGGGCAGCTGCAGGCGGATGTTGAGGGCTTGGCTGGAATTTGGGGGGGGGACGTGTCAGGGGATGGGCTCTGCCCTGGTGTCCCCCCCCTGTGGCGCCCCCCCCTCTGTCACCCACCTCTTGGGGGGAAGGTCACAGCGGAGCTTCAGGTACAGCCGGAGCCTGCAGGGAAACAGGGACGGTCAGAATTGGGGGGGACCCCTCCCAGGGATGGTCAGAACGGGGGTGACCTTCCCCCGAGATGATCAAATTGGGGGCGTCCCCCCCCTCACCTCCCAGTGGGGTCCTGGTCCACGGTGGGGAAGAGGCGGAAGGGCAGAGGCGAAGGGATGTCATCAGCCAACTGGTACTGCATCAGCGTCAGCTGGGGGGGGGAAAGGGGGCTCAGGGGGGCTGCTGCGGACCCCCCCCATCCCCGTCCCCATCCCCAGTGTCCCTCAGTGTTCCTCACCTCCCCCTGGCTGGGGGTCACCTTCAGGACCCTCCCGCTCTCCAACTCGTCCAGTTTGACTGCACTGTGGAAGGCGCATTCGTCCACCCGCACGGCTGTGCCATAGCCTGGGGGGGGCAGAGAAGGGGCTGGTGGGGTGCTGGGGGTTTTTGGGGGGTGCTGGGGGTTATGGGGGATGCTGGGGGCTTTAAGGGGATGCTGGGGGTTTTTGGAGGCTGCTGGGCGTTTGGGGGGGGCAGAGGTGGGTTTTTGGGGGGTGCTCACCCCGCAGCTCTGACTTGCCCACGCAGAACTCCTCCGTCAGCCCAATGCGCATCTCTGGGGGGGCGGACAGACAAGGACAGTACGGGGTCACCCCACGGTGGGGGGGGGGGGGGGGGGTGGCACTGGCTGTCCATGAGCCCCCCTGCCCCGTATCCCATCCCCAGCCCCCCTTACCCCCACAGCTGGGCAGGTAGCACTTGAGGCGGATCTCCCCCTGGACGTCCACCTTCATGGGGGTCCCCTGGGGGGAATGGTGGTGGATGAGATTTTGGGGGTAACATGGAGGGGGGGGCCCGAGGAGGAGGGGGGGGCAGCCTGGGGGATGGTGGGAACATGGGGCAATGCTCTGGGGACACGCTGAGGGGGGTCCCCCCACTCACGTTGGCGGCGATGACAACCGTCAGCCTCTCCACCACGTCCAGGAAAACCTCGTTCCTGCCGCCCTGTGGGCAGAGAGCAGGGGTCAAGGCTGGGGGGGGGACAATGGGAGGACACGGGGACGCGGAGGGGGGGTCCTACCTGCTCCCCATGGGGCGGCAGGACGGGGCGGCTGGCGGCCGAGCTGGGGGCCACCCTGCTCTGCTGCGTCTCGGCGCCGAACTGCAACGACATGGGGAGGCAGGGACATGAGGTCTGGGGACAGCCGGGGGAGTTTGGGGACACCGTGGGTGTCGGGATGTCCCCCCCCACGTCCTCACCAGCCCGATGGAGCCCAGGTCGAGGAGGCTGAAAGGTTTGGTGGCCACTGGTTCCGTGTGCGTGAAGTTGCGCAGCACTTCGGGCGCCGTCGTCTGGATGTAGCCATAGTCCTGGGGGGGGGGGGTGTCCCTTTCACCCCCCCGAGCTGTCCCCAACCCTGAGGGGGGGGACCCCACCACCCCAAGGGTTGGCCCCAGCCCCATAAGGTGGCTCCCAATGCTCCCCCCACGGGGTGTCTCCCGTTCCCTCCACGGAGTTCTCAACACAATGAGGCGTCCTTACCCCTCCCCGTGGGGTGTCCCCAGCACCCCCCGTGATGTCCCCAGCAACCCCCCAATGTCCCCAGCACCCGCTGATTTGTCCCCAACCCCCCCACGGATGTGTCCCCAGCTCCTTCCCAATGTCCCCAGCTCCCCCCCCCAACGTCCCCACGTCCCCCCCAACAATATCCCCACCACCATCTCATCCAGCAGCTCGTAGATGAGGGCGAAGTTGAGGCCAACGTTCTTCTCGCTGAGGGGCCCGCAGAAGTCCCGCAGCAGCGTCACCAGCCTGCAGCGGGACCCACGGCCGTCATCGGGGGTCCCCGTCACCCCCCCCAGCTGTCCTGTGTGTCCCCCCTGTTGTCCTGCGTGTCCCCCCCATACCTGTTGAGGAACTCCACCAGGGTGAAGGGCGAAGCGTCCGGCGTCGTGGTGGCCACGAAGTAGAGTCCCGCGTGCCGCACGTGGACAAAGTGCCATCCCTCGTGTGCCTGGGGGGGGACAGCAGAGGTGTCACCCCCATGGGAGCCCCACAGAGCCCCGCCCTGCCCCCCGTGTCCCAGATCCCCCCTTACCATGAAAACGGGGGCTTGGTCCCCCGGCAGAGAGGTGATCCGGCGGTAGAAGGTGTCGGCGAGGTCTGTGTTGGTGCCACAGGTCTCCCCGCGGACTTGCGGGGGGGTTAAGGAGAATGGGGGGACACATGGGGGGGGAGGGCCCTGGGGACCCCCCCCAAGTCAGGGGACCGCAGCGGGGGGTGGGGGGTGGGGAGGATACAGTCCTTGTGGATCAGCCGGTCGCCCTTGGAGGAGAGGATGAAGATCTGGGACAGCATCGCCGGGCTGGGGGGGACACGGGGGGGTGGCGTGGGCCCGCCAGCGCTGTGCACCCCAAAGCCACCTGACCGAGACCCCCCGGGCCCTGCCCCAGAGCCCCCAGCACCCTGAGACCCCCAAAACCCCTGGTGCCACCCCCCAGCACCCTGAGACCACCACCACCACCCTGTTTCCCCCCCAGACCCTTGAACCGCCAGCACCCAGTGCCCCCCCTCCAGCACCCAGTGCCCCCCCGGCCCCTGACCCCGCACCCCAATATCCCCCCACTCACCCACAGAGCTCAGCACCCCAGCACCCAGCCCTGGATCCTTGGGCCGCCCCTCCGGGACCCCCCGCGGCAGCCCCACGGCCGCGGCCCCTTTAAGAAGGGGCGTGTCCCCCCTTTCCGCGTCCCCCCGAACCTGCGTCCCTCCGGGCGGACGGCGGTCACGTGGCACCGCCGAAAAGGAGGGCGTGGCCCGGGCCGGGCCGCTGCCATTGGCCGGCGGTGCGACAGCGTGGCCTGCCGCCGAATTGGGCGACACGGGTCACGTGGGGCCGGTTTTTCGCGCCACTTTTGGTTGCGGCGGCGGCGGTGGGAACCGCGTCGGGGCCTTGCGGGGACCCGAATCGGTAACCGGAACCGACTCAGGACTGATCCTGCCATGGCGCCGCGCGACTACGCCGCTGAGAAAGGTACGGAGGGACCCGGGGGGAGACCTTCGCGGGGGAGGGCTGCGACCGCGGTTGGGGGACCGGGACCGGGACATCGGGACCGGGACCGGGACCGGGACCGAGACCCGCCTCCGTTCCCTCCAGAGAAGGCGAAGCGGTTCCTGCAGGAATTCTACCGCGATGGCCCCGACGGCGGCAAAGAGTTCCCGTACCGGGAGCAGCTGGTGAGAGCGGGACCCTCTCCCGTGTTCCCCCCCCGGTGCCGGTGGGATCCGTCGCCCACGCCCCCATCCCCTCCAGCCGGGTTCCCCCCCGCACCCGTGGGGTTCCCCTATCCCGTGTCACCCCCCCTCCGGTGGCTCCCACCCCCTCCCCGTACCGGCAGGGTCCCCCTCCTCTTCCCGTCTGTCCATCACCCCCCCCCACCCCGTACCGGTGGCTCCCATCCCCCCGGTCCCCGTCCCCTGTGGGTCCCCCCCGTAATGACGATGAGGCTCCCCCTCTCCTCCCTATCCCCCGTGCCCCCCCCCCATCCCCCGTGCGTCCCCCCCACCGCTGCTGGCAGGACCCCCCCATCACATCAGCCTCCCCCCTCAGTGCCACAGCAGCCAGGGGTCGCCCCCTGTCACCCACCTCCCCCGCCGGACCCCTCCCTGCCCCGTCCCCCCCAGTACCGGGGTCCCCACACTCACCGCCTCCCTCGCCCCCCCCCAGACAGCGCTGGCGCACCGGGAGCGTGTGGCACTGTACGTGGCACTGGACGACGTGGCGGAGGACGACCCCGAGTTGGCCGAGGCCGCCTGCGAGAATGCCAAACGCTACGGCCGCCTCTTCGCCGACGCCATCCACGAGCTGCTGCCGCTCTACAAGGAGCGCGAGGTGGGGGGGGACACCCCCTGTGACGCACCCCCCCCACACCTCCCCCACCACGATGTCCCCGCACTGGGGTTCCTGTTGGTTACACCCTGTCCCAGGCCGTCGCTGGTTACCCTTTGCGGCAGGGGATCCCTCCGTGAGCCAGGCCCCCCCGACTCACCCCTGGACCCCCAAGTTATTTTTTTATAAAAAGAAGTGGTTTAAGTGGGGGGCGCAGTGGGTGGGCGCCCCTGCAGCGGGACCTCGGGCAAAGATCCCACCCCGTCTCTACCCCTCGCCCCAGTTTGAGCCCAGTTTCTGCTCTGGCGGGGTCTCCACGCGCCGCCTCAGCGCCCCCCCTCCGCTCCAGTCCCGCCGATTCCCTGTCACCGCAGTGGGGGGAAGGGGAGGGGCGATTTCACCCCCTTTTCCTCTGCTTTACGCTTCCGGCAGAGCGTGGGGACCCAAAAAGTCCTGAGGGGAAACACTCCCCAAACCACCCATCCCCGTGGTGTTGGCGTGGTGCTCGGAGACGGGGCGCAGTGCCGTGCCGCCCACGGGGGAAACTCACCGCCGCGGCGCGAAGGCAGCGGCGAATCCTATTTGTCATTTCCGTGCGGTTATCACTGCATTCCCTTCGGTAGAATTAATCCCGTAAACCCCATTGGACCCGGAATGTGCGCATGACGCCCCAAAGTTACGTTCCGCGAGTGCCTTTTTCCTTCAAGGGAATGACTCAACCCAGATTTTTTGCTGTTATTCTTGAGGTTTTGCAGTTTTCCCATCCGTACAGATTCCGACGGGCCCACTGGTGTCCCGTTTTAACTTCCCATCCCAGCCAAAAGTCCAAGAAAAAGCCGCTAAAAATGTTTTTCAAAGCCGTCACAGCATATACAGCAATGAGGGTTTTTTCCCCAGCGTTCGGCTGTAGAAATTAAGATATTTCGTGTTTTCTTAAACCTGTAGCACCTTTCGCCTCTATATTAATGGAAATATTTTTAGGAATACGCTTAATTTCTGCTAAATAATACCCAGACTTGGTGTTTCTCTGCCCAGGTCACGTGAAGTGCGAATCAGGTGCGCTTTTTACCCGCAGAAAGTGCTCTTTGTGTTATAGAATCGGAATATTCACACCGTATCATAGCCCCAAGTAATTTATCCCAATTAAAGCTAATCTAAGCCAAACAACTTGCGTCTCTCCACCCCGCAGGTGACCCGCAAGGACGTGTTGGACGTCTACATCGAGCACCGGCTGTTGCTGGAGCAGCGTGGCCGGGAGGGGGGGGACTCCCGTAACCCCCAAAACCAGTACCCCCCTGAGCTGCTGCGGCGCTTGTGAGTGCGATGGGGACACACACCGTGTCCTGCCACGTCCCCCCTGTCCCTGGGACCCCGTACCGTCCCCAAATCCCCCTTCTCCCCCCCCTCCTCCCGGTTGTCCCCAGCTAACCCTATCCCTTTATGTCCCCTCCCCGTGTCCCCAGCGAGCTGTATTTCAAGGCCCCCTCCTCCGCTAAAGCCCGCGTGGTGCGCGACGTCAGAGCCGACTGCATCGGGAAGCTGGTGACCGTCCGCGGCATTGTCACCCGTGTCACTGAGGTCAAGCCCATGATGGTGGTGGCCACCTACAGCTGCGACCAGTGCGGGGCCGAGACCTACCAGCCGGTAAAACGCAGCAGAAAGAGCCCCGGGGAGTAGGGGGAAGGGGGTTCTGGCTGTCCCCCAGCCCCCCCAGACGCCCTTGTTTCCCCCCCCAGATCCAGTCGCCCACCTTCATGCCACTGCTGATGTGCCCCAGCCGCGAGTGCCAGACCAACCGCTCGGGGGGGCGGCTCTACCTGCAGAGCCGCGGTTCCAAGTTTGTTAAGTTCCAGGAGCTGAAGATGCAGGAGCATGTGAGCTGGGGGGGGGCGGCGGACAGGACCCCCCACCCCCGGGACCTTGGGGTGTCCCCGTGAGCCCCAGCTGCAACAGGAGGGTCCTCCTCCCCATCCTTGCTCTCCCCTGGGGACACTGGCCACGTCAGGGAGGTGGCACCGCTCGCGCTGTCACCTCCCCTGGGGTGTCAGGGGTGGCGGTGGCTTCAGCAGCTCGGGCTGGGGCGTTCCAAAATGGTCCCCAATCTCTCCCCTGCCCCGAGGTGGGGTGGAGGGGGACAGTCCTCCGGCCAACACCGCCCACCTCTGGGTCAGTGGTGTCACCACCGGAGGTGACACATCCGTGTGGCTCTGTCCTGTCCAAGTGCTGGCGGGACAGGGACAGGGACGGAGCCCCCCCCCCCCACCACCACGTTGTCCCCAACCCCCTTTTTGCGTCCCCCCGCAGACTGACCAGGTGCCAGTGGGCCACCTTCCCCGCTCCATCAGCGTGGCTGTGCACGGGGAGAACACGCGCCTGGCGCAGCCCGGGGACCACGTCAGCATCACCGGCGTCTTCCTGCCCCTGCTGAAGTCCGGATTCCGACAGATGGCCCAGGTAAGCCCTGCGGTGGCCACTGGGGACCCGCGGCTGCCCCACACCAACCCGCCCACCCACCGCCCCCTCTCCCCCACCCAGGGTTTGCTCTCCGAGACCTACCTGGAGGCCCACTGTATCGTGAAGATGAACAAGAGCGAGGAGGACGAGGCGGGCGCCGGGGAGCTGAGCGAGGAGGAACTGCGGCAGATCACAGGTGAGGCTGTTGGGGGCAGCCAGAGGGGTCGGGGGCCGCCCTGTGGCGCAGCAGGCGGCCGCCCCACGGCTTCCCTTGCTGCCTTGGCAGAGGAGGACTTCTACGACAAGCTGGCCGCCTCCATCGCCCCTGAGATCTACGGCCACGAGGACGTGAAGAAAGCGCTGCTGCTACTGCTGGTAGGCGGCGTGGACCGCAACCCCCACGGCATGAAGATTCGGGGTGAGGCTGCGCCACGGTGCTTTTTTTGGGGGGGTCCTTTGCCAGGGGTGCGTGTCCCCTCCTGGTTGTGCGGGAACATTTTAGGGGTCTGGAGGGGTTGGGATCAGGGCGTCCCGCTTCACGCAGGCAGGTTTGGGGGATGGAGTTGCGTGGAGGGAATTGGCAGCTGTGGGATTTGGGGGTGGGAGTATGGCAAAGTGGGGCAGAAGGAGAAGGCTTACACCTACCTTCCCCCCCGGACTCTAAACCCCATCATTTTACTCCCCAGGAAACATCAACATCTGCCTCATGGGTGACCCCGGTGTAGCCAAGTCGCAGCTCCTCTCCTACATCGACCGCTTGGCGCCCCGCAGTGAGTACCGGGCTCCTGTTGGGGGGCGGAGGGTGCCTGCGCCCCCCCCGTATCCCCTCCCAATCCCCCTCCCCTCTGCCCCTCCCAGGCCAGTACACGACGGGCCGGGGCTCCTCGGGCGTGGGGCTGACGGCGGCGGTGCTGCGGGACCCCCTGACGGGGGAGCTGGCGTTGGAAGGGGGAGCGTTGGTGTTGGCCGACCGGGGGGTCTGCTGCATCGACGAGTTTGACAAGATGCTGGAGGCCGACCGCACGGCCATCCACGAGGTGATGGAGCAGCAGAGCATCTCCATCGCCAAGGCGGGCGTCCTGGCCACCCTCAACGCCCGCTGCGCCATCCTGGCTGCTGCCAACCCGGCTTATGGCCGCTACAACCCCAAGCGTAGCCTGGAGCACAACATCCAGCTGCCAGCTGCCCTCCTCTCCCGCTTCGACCTCCTCTGGCTCATCCAGGACCGCCCCGACCGTGACAATGACCTGCGGTGAGCCGTGGGGCGAGGGGGGAGCAGCGGGGACGGCGGAACTTGGGGGGGGATCCTGGGGTGTGGGGTCAGGTGCTGGGAGGGGTGGGGTGAGGGGTGTGGGTCGGGGGGGTCCATGGGGCTTGTGAGGGGCTGGGCTGGAGGGAGTGTGGGACCCTCATGAGAGCTGTGGGGCTGGGGAGCACGTGGGTCCCCCATGAGAGCCGTGGGGCTGAAGGGGGAGTGGGACCCCCATGGGAGCCGTGGGGCGGGGCTGGAAGGTGCGGAGCACCCCCGGCCCCACTGCCAACCCCTCTGTGCCCCACAGCTTGGCCCAGCATATCACCTACGTGCACCAGCACAGCCGCCAGCCCCCCTGCTCCTTCCAGCAGCTCGACATGAAGCTCATGAGGTGAGAGAAGGCCGCGAGACCCCGCTGTCCCCACTGCCCCCGACCCCGCCGTCCCCTCACCCTGCCCGCCCCCCAGGCGCTACATCGCCATGTGCAAGCGGAAGCAGCCGGTGGTGCCAGAGGCTTTGGCTGACTACATCACGGCCGCGTACGTGGAGATGCGGAAGGAGGCCTGGGCCAGCAAGGACACCACCTACACCTCAGCCCGCACCTTGCTGGGCATCCTCCGCCTGGCCACCGCCCTGGTGAGCCCCGAGGGGGATGGGGACGTGTGGCACGTGGGACCCTCGGTGGCAGCCGGAGGGACCCGAGTGGGCAGGAGAAGATGAGCTAAAGCAGTGCCAGATGGAGCCAGACCGGACCCAGGAGGGGCGGCTTGGGCTGGGACAGTATCCCCGTCCCCCTGCGCCATGTCCCCATCACCCCCATGTCCTCCACAAGCCCCTGGGACCCCAAAGGGGCTTGTGCAGGGGGGGGGGGGGGGGGGGGGCAGTGAGGCACCTCCAGGGCATGGCCATCATGGGGACGGTGTCCCCCTCCTGTCCCCTGGTGTCCTCTGTCCCTTCCTGGAGCACAGCCTTCTCCCCCTGTGCCCCACCTTGTCCCCTGGGTCTGGCTTGCAGCCCCCCCGGGACAATAGAAGCGCTTCTGGGGGGGTTCCAGCAGTCTCGGGGACAGCCCTAGGCAGGGAGGGGCACTGAGGGGTCCCCGGGTGGTGGCAGAGGGAGAGGGGTGGGGGGTGCCATGGCTGCTGAGTGCCCCCTGTGCCCGCAGGCGCGTCTGCGGCTGGTGGACGTGGTGGAGAAGGAGGATGTGAACGAAGCCATGAGGCTCATGGAGATGTCGAAGGACTCACTGCTGGGGGACAAGGGACAGCAGAGCCGGTGAGTGGGGGACACGAGGGGGGGACAATGCCACCTCCCCACGCCCCAGTTTGCCGGGGAAGGGGGTGACCTGGGAGGAGGCAGCAGTGCCAGGGTCACCCCATCCCCACGTCCCAGCGTGGCTGGGGAGGAGGTGGCATCGCCGGTGTCCTGCTGACCCCCGTATGTGTCCTGTCCCCCTGTCCCCAGGGTGCAGCGCCCGTCCGACGCAATCTTTGCAGCGGTGCGGGAGCTGGCGGGCGGCCGCCCCGCCGTCCCCTACGCCGAAGCCCTTCAGCGCTGCGTGGCCAAAGGCTTCACCCCCGCGCAGGTCCAGGCCGCGCTGCACGAGTACGAGGAGTTGGACGTGCTGCACGTCAACGCCGCGCGCACCCGCATCACCTTCGTCTGAGGGGGGGGCCCACCCAGCTCCCCCCCATGGGGCCGCAGCCCCTGTCACCCTCACAGACATGGGGACATGTCCCGTAGCCGTCACCTGCCCCAGCCCCACTCCTTACACCTTCTCGTTAAGTGCTTTTTTTAACAATAAAAAGGGGTTTCTTACTGTTTTTTGGCAGCGCCACCAACCTCTTCTCTCCTGCCCAGGGGCATTCTGCCCCGGCTGGGACCACATGAGCCACCCACAGAGCCACCCTGTCCCGCCAGGACTGTTATCTCCCTCCCTGGGACGGCCTTACCCGCCCCCCCCCGGCCACATGACCCCCCCCGAGCACCACGTTATCCCCCCGGACCACCCTGGCCCCACCTCTCCCAGGACATCAAACCGTTCACATCCCGGAGCTGATTTATTTGGGAAGGAGGTGCCCAGCATGGGGGGAGGACGACAGCCTCGAGGGTCGTGTTGGGGGGCTCAGGGCGTGGCTGGGGGGTCCCCAGTGCCTGTGTGTCCCCTGCTAGAAGAAGAGCCCCCGCATACGGCGGCCGATGCCCTGCCGGTCGTAGAGGATGTTGAACTTGTTGACGAACTGGTTCATGGTGTTGCAGGTTTTGGTGATGGTTCCCAGGTACGCCATCAGCCCTACGTCGTTGCATTGCTGGGGAGGGGGCGGCATGGGGGGGTTACGGCACTCCTGGGCCCCCCCAAATTCATCTACCCCCCCCCCCGGCTCCAACACCCCCCCCACAGCTGCGGCAGCACAGGGGCCACCAACTGCCCGTGGCCCGGGGGACACTGCTCTGCCACATCATGTGCCCCACAAGGGATAGGGGGACCTGGTGTGCCCCCCAGCAGCTCCCTGGGGACCCCCCCGAGGGACCCGGCGGCATCACTCACGTCGTAGAAGTCAGTCTTGAACTTGTCGGTGCTGAGGACGGGGAGGCAGTGGCACAGAGCGTAGGCTTCGCGCAGGATCTCGTGGTTGAACGGCACCTCACCTGTGGGGACCGTCAGCCGCAGGGACCCGGGGGACAGCGCGGACCCCTGGGGACAGCCCTGCGCCCTCGGGGACCCCCCCCGCCCTGTGGGGACAGCCCTTCTCCCTTGGGGACACCCCCAGGGTACAAACCTGCCCAGCCCCGCTCCAGGACAGCGGGGAAAGCCCAGGGGCGCTGGGGACAGCCCTGTCACCCCCTCTGGCTGCTGGGGACAGCCCTGTCACCCCCTCTGGCTGCTGGGGACAGCCCTGTCACCCACTCACCAGCCTCGGAGGCCCTCACGTACTCCAGGATGAGTTTGACGCGGCTGTGCAGCATCTTGATGGCGCTGTGCTGGGCGATGAGGTGCTCGGCCACTGCGGGGGACAAGGCCACGTGTGTGTCCCCATGTCCCCTGTCCCCCCCTGCCCTCCCCAGGCAGCTCCAGTGCCTCCGGGCAGCCCAAGACCTGTCCCCGTGACCCTTCTCCAGTGTGGTGTCCCCCTCTCCCTCCCCCGTCCCCGGGACATCCGCCTTTGTTGCGCCCTCCCGCCCCCACCCTGTCCCTCTCCCCCCTCCCCGTCCCCAACCTGTGGAGTTCTCCCCGCTGCCGGTTGCCGTCATTCGGGCCACGTGGTCCACGCCAATGCGCTCGGCCTCCTCGGTGGCCAGTGTGTATGTCAGCTCGGCAAACAGCATGGTGGCCTGGGGGGGACACGGGACACAGACCGGGGTGGTGATGGGGATGATGGGGGAGGGTCACCACAGCCCCCCCCGACCCTCCCTGCACCCCCAGAATCCCAACGGCCTCAAAAAACACACCACCGCCCCCAGCGACATCCCGTTCATGGCACCCCGGGAGCCTCCCAGACCCCCCCCCAGCCCCCACCGTGGTGCCAGGAGCCCCCCCAGCCCCATTTTCCCTCCCCAGCCCCATTCCCCCCCCAGCACTGATGTACCTCCCCATTGATGATGTCAATGACGGATTCAAAAACGCTGACAGGCAACTGGGAAGAGGAAGAAGAGAGAGAAAAATGTATTTGGGGGGGTCCAGACCCACGCTGGGGGGTCCTGGCCCCCCCTCATATGCCGGGACCCCCACCCCCAAACTCACGTCTGTGTGCTTCGTCATGGGGTTCAATTTGAGGAAGAGGGGGCTCTCGATGATCTCACACACCTGGAGCATTTCGGGGGGGTGTCAGGATGGGGTGCACAGCCCTGCCCCCCCCCGAACCCCCCCCACTCACCTGCTTGTGGACGTGGATGTCAGAGGGGTCAGGGGGGCCCCCGGTGGTGTACCAGCCCAGGAACTCCAGTTCCTTGAACACTTGTTTGACTGGGGAGGGATGGGGGGAGCTGAGTGGGGCTGCGGGGGGTACTGGGACACCCATCACCACACCCCACCCCCAATCTGGGAGCAGTGGGGGGGGCACTGGGGGCAGCAAAGAGACCCCTTTCCCCCCCAGGCCCCGGCACCCCTCACCCCCAGGAGCCCCCCCCCGAAGCCCCCACTGCACACCCCCCACCCCCCCTCCGGCAGCCCAAAGGCCCCCAGGACCACCCCACCCCCCCCAGAGCAGCCAAGGAAACCCCCAGGACCCCCTCAGCCTCCACAGGACCCCCCCTGGGGTAGCTCAGGACCCCCCAGCCAGCCCAGGACCCCTCAGGGCAGCCATGGACACCCCCCCCCACCTCCACCACCCCCCCCAGAGCACCCCAAAACCCTTTTACCCGCCCAGGGCAACCCAGGACCCCTCAAGGCAACCCAGGGCCCACCTAGGACACCCTGGGGCTGCTCAGGACCCCCCCAGACAGCCCAGGACCCCCCCAGCCCCCCCCTCACACTGCTCCTCTTTGGTGTAGTAGTACTCCTTATCGATGAGGACGTGTCCGTCCACCACGTGCGAGAGCAGCTCGAAGGAATTCATCACCTCGATGTTACGGCCCTCCTGGCGCCCGATGAGGGCCCCGATCACTGCCGGGGGGGGCAAAGGGGGGGGTGCAAGGGGGCGGGGCGGGGGGGGGGGTGGATGTCACCAACCACCCCAACACAGCACCGTGACGGATTCAGCTTTGTGCTGGGCGGGGGGAGGCAAAACCAGCCCCAGCAGCCAACTGGGTGTTGTGGGGGGCACAGGGGGGCTGGGGGGTACTCTGAGGGGGGCTATGGAAGGCTCCTGGGGGGTGGGAGTCGGGGTATGGACCCCAAAAGGGCCATGGGGGGGCCCATGGGGGACACCAGGGGGGACTGTGGGGTACTCTGAGGGGGGGCTTGGGGAGCCCTGGGGGGCTGTGGAAGGCTCCTGGGGGGGTGGGAGTCGGGGTATGGACCCCAAAAGGGCCATGGGGGGGCCCATGGGGGACACCAGGGGGGACTGTGGGGTACTCTGAGGGGGGGCTTGGGGAGCCCTGGGGTGCTGTGGAAGGCTCCTGGGGGGGTGGGAGTCGGGGTATGGACCCCAAAAGGGCCATGGGGGGCCCATGGGGCTGTGGGGAGCCCTGGGGGGCTGTGGAAGGCTCCTGGGGGGGTGGGAGTCGGGGTATGGACCCCAAAAGGGCCATGGGGGGCCCATGGGGCTGTGGGGGACCCCGGGGTTACCTTGTCCGGGTCGCCCCTCCTGCGAGCGCATGCGGATCCAGTGGTCGGAGATGTTGAGGATGACGAGGGGGTGTAGGGCCACCGAGACGCTGCCCGTCACCCCCCCGGCCATGACCGAGGGGGCGGCTGTGGGGGGGGAAGGGGGGGACGGTGAGCGGGCTGCCAGAGGGAGGCGGGGCGTGCGGCGGGGCGGGGCCCGGGAGAGAGTGGGCGGGGCCATGGGGAACAGGGGCGGAGCAGTGGGCTGAGGAGTGGTCACGGGCCATGGGCGGGTCCCCAGGGGTTGGGGCGGGGCAAAGGCCCGGGGGCGGGTCTCCGGGTTTGTGGGCGGGGCAAAGCCCAAGGGGCGGCCCCCCGGGACTGGGCCAGGGTAAAGCCTCGGGGGCGGGTGCTCAGGGTTTGTGGGCGGGGCCAAGACCCGGGAGCGGATCCCCGGGACTTGGGGGCGGAGCAAAGGCCCGGGGGCGGGGTCAGGCGGAAGGCTGCGGGGTCCGGGGCAGCGACCGGCCGGTCGGGGCGGTCCCGCGGCGGTCGCGCCGGTGCCGTGTACCGTGGCGACCCCGCGGGCGGTACCTGCCGCGTCCACCTCCATCCCGCCGGCCCCGTTGGTTCCCGTCGCGGAGGAAGAGGCGCCGGCCGCCGCCGCCATCTTGGCTCGGCCAGTCCCTGCGCGGCCGCCGTACGCCGCGGCTCCGCGCATGCGCGGGATGGGTGGCGCGTGCGCTGTGGCAGAGCGCAGCGGCGCATGCGCACGGGGCGGAGCTCCGAGCACAGTACCGCCCCCCAGACCCATCCCAGTGATTCCCCAGTCCCTCCCAGTTCCATCCCAGTGGCTTCCAGTCCATCCCAGCCCCTGCCCAGTGCCTCCCATCCCATCCCATTGACTCCCAGTCCACCCCAGTGCCTCACGGGGGTGATGGGGAGGCCCAGGGGACAGGGGGAGCTCCTCGCTGCAACCCCAGAAACTACAATCCCCCCCCCCCCTTTATTCCACTGTCCGAATGACTCCAAAAACGCCCAATTTGGGGCAAATCACAGATTTTATTCACCAGCCCCACAGTGAGGGGGGTGAGGAGGAAGGGGTTACTCCCCGGGGGGGGTGTCAGTCCCCGGGGGGGGGTCCCGGCTCACCCTGAGGGTCCCGTTCGGGCCAGGAGCCGCAGTGGGACCAGGAAGAGGTTGAGGGGACAGAGGCCGACCCCTCTCCAGCCGTCAGAAGGGACTGTGCTGGGGGCCGTGGCGGGGGGGTGGGGGGCCGTCAGGGCACTGTAGGACCCCCGGAAGTGGCTGTCGAGGGCAGTGCGGTCGAGGGCACCCAGCTCCTGGGGGAGGGAGCCCAGCAGGGCCAGCAGCACTGCCGCCTCTGAGGGGGGGACACAGCGTCAGGGACCCCCCATCTGCCCCATGCCATTCTGGGGGGGACCCAGACCCACAACGGGGGGGACAGCACTGATACCATCCCCAGCTGGGACCCCCCAGTTTGGGACTGACCCCCCCACCCCGGGTAGGACAACTCCTCCCAGTGACGGATAGACACCACCCCAAAGTTTGGGACACCCCCCCCCCAACTTTGGGACTGACACCTCCAGTTTGGGACAGACCTCTCCCAGTGAGGAACTGACACAACACCACACCCCCCAGACCCTCCCTGCTCTCCCCCCACATCCCCCTCCCCACACCACCCCATTGTGGGGACTGAGGCAAAAGAAAGGTTAAGTTTGGTAGAACTGATAGGGAGGAATGAGCAGCTGCAGCACTGTTGTGGCAGAGGATGAAGTTGTGAAGCTCCTCCCTCGATAAGGAGGTGCTGCTCACAGGGAAGAGAGATTCCCTTCTTGGTGGGAACAAGATTTTTAGAGTATGCCATGGTGTAAAGTAGAAAATTACCGGCCTTGGTAGAAAAGTATATAAAGAGCACACTTGCTTAATAAAGCTGATTTCGATCCTGCATATCGGAGTCCGTGCCTTTTCAATCGGCACACCCCCTGACACCTAAACCAGAGAGGGGAGCCACCAGACACCCCCCCCCCAACTGGGGAGCCCCAGATTCCCCCCCTCCCACCAGCCCTCACCATCAGGGCCCCCCACTCACCGGCAGGGGGGGGCGCAGGGCCCCTCCCGCCCCGGCAGAGCCTCCCCAGGTACTCGTAGACCCTCTGGAAATCCACGGTGAAGCCCCCAGCGGGGTCGGGGGGCTGCAGTGGGGTAGCGGGATCCCCTGGTGCCTCCTCACCCTGACGGGGGGGCGCGGTGGGGGGGACAGAGCGGAGGAGGGTCAGTGGCTCTGTGGCCGCCACCGTGAGGACCTGGAGGTGACAACAGGGGGGCGGTGATGTACCCTGAGAGGTGCCGTTGGGGGAGGCGGCTCCCTCTTCTGTCTCCCCCCTGCCCAAAACCTACCCCCCGGAATCTCTTGAACCACCCCTGGACAGTTCATGCCAGTATCGTCATTTTCAAATCTCTAATTGAGCCACTGATTAATTATTTTGCCAATTCCTCGTAAATCGGTTTTTGCTGCTGAAATCCCACCCTCTGCTCCACCTGCAACCATCACCACACTCTCTGCCGGCAAATCCATCCTGACCACTCCCAATAACCCTCCCCCCAGACACCCACCGCTGTCGCGACAAAACTGCCGAGAATCCCCCTCACCTGGGAGAACGCGGCCGCCGTCGCCTCCTCCAGCCCCTCCGCCAGCGTCTGGGCCAACTCCAGCCACACCTGGAAGGTGAAGGGGGGAGGGTGACACCGGCTCCCGGCCACCAGCCCCCCCCGCCCCTGCCCCTCGCAGGGACACCCCCCCCCCGCACCTCGATGGGGGCCGGGAGGTGGTCGCGGCGGCGGCGCTGCTGCTCCAGGCAGTGGCGGTACTGGGTGCGGACGGCCTCCCGCGCCGCCCGGCCCCGCAGTCGTGCCAGGAACGCCAGGATCTGCGGGAGAGCGTGGGGGGTTAGGGGCTGCCGGGGGGAATAGGGGTTGAGCCCCCCCCAGGGGATCCAGGCGTCCGGGGACCCCCATGTCCCTCCCCAGCGACCGAGGCATCCCAGGACCCCCAATATCAATGCCCAGGGACCCCCATGTCGCCCCCCCGCAAGCGCCTGGGGACCCCCACGTCGGCTTCCCCCAGCGACCCAGGCGTCCGTGGACACCCCGTGTCCCCCCGTGGACACGCCCTTCCCCGGCGCCCCCACCTCGGCCTCGCTCCGCCGGGGCAGACGCTCCCGCAGCGGCCGCAGGTCGGGGCGGCCCAGGTGGGCCTGAGCTCTCAGCGCCGCCAGCAGCGCCCGCTTCTCCCGCCCCGACCAGGCCGCTCCCGCCCGCCCCGGCTCCTCCGCCGCCTCCGGCACCGTCACGAACCGCGCCGGGGCCAAGCGGGGCCGTGGCGGCGGCTTCATCGCGGCGACAGACCACCACCGCGGCGGCGCCCGGAAATGGCGTCACTCGCGGCGCGACGAGGCACGCTGGGAGCCGCGGGGCACGCTGGGAGCTGTAGTTCAACACTCCCGGAGCGCCATTAAAACACACAGAGGCGGATGGGGGTGGGGGGTGGTTTATTCCATGTCTCGTTGTTGGGGGGGGTCCGGAGGGTCCTGGGGGGGGTCAGGGGGCGGTTTCGGGGGCCTTGTCGTCGTCTGGGGGACAGTCGATGAAGTCCGCCAGCATGGTGGCCGTCTCGTCCATCTCCTGCGGGGGGGACGGGGGGTGTCATGGGGGTGCTGGGGGGGCCTAACTGCCCCCAGACTGCCTCCCACCTCCTTAAACTGCCCCTTCTTACCCCAAACTGCCCCATCTTACCCCCAAATTGCCCCCCACAGCACATCAAAAGGGCCCCCTGGGGCGGATAAGCCCCAAACCCATAAGCCCATACTGCTCCATCCCACCCCACCCCAAAACCACCCCATCTTACCCCATACTGCCCCCGCCACCCTAAAACTGCCCCCTCTTATCCCAAACTGCCCCAAACACCCCTAAATTGCCCCACCTTACCCCATACTGCCCCCAGCACCCAAAACCTACCCCATCTTACCCCCAAACTGCCCCCTGTTGTCCTCAAACTGCCCCGCCCCCCCCACTTGCTTCCCTGTACCTCCTCCTTGTCCAGGGGGGGCAGTGGCTCCTCCTGCAGCTGGGGGGGGGCGGGGGGGGGGCTGCCGGCCCCCTCCGGGGGGTTGGGGTCGGGTGGGGGGTGGGCAGCATCCAGGGCTGGGGGGGGCACCTCGGGGGGCTCCAGGAGGGGGGGTGGAGGCTCGGGGATGCCCAGGGGGGGCTCCCCCTCTTCCTCCCCCCCCTCCTGGGGGGCTTTGGTCCCCTCTTCCTCCTCTTCTTCCTCCTCTTCCCCCCCCTCGGCAGGGGGGGGCGGGTGGCCTTCCTCCACCTCCATCACCAGTGCACCGGTGGTCCCCGGGGGTGGGGGGGGCTCCTCGGGTAGGGGCTGCCCCCCCTCAGCGGCCCCTTCCTCCTCCTCTTCCTCCTCCTCTTCCTCCTCGGAGAGACCTTCCTCCTCCTCGTACTCCTCTTCATCCTCCTCGTACTCCTCCTCGCCCAACTCCTCCTCCTCGTCGAACTCTTCCTCCTCCTCCTCCTCCTCTTCCTCCTCCTCGAAGAACTCTTCCTCCCCGAACTCCTCTTCCTCTTCCTCTTCCTCTTCCTCCTCTTCCTCCTCCTCTTCCTCGCTGCTGTTGATGTTGATCACGGCTGGATCGGGCTCCCCGGGGATCCCCGTCGGCTCCGGGGGGGCGGCCGGTGGGAGGACGGGGGGCAGCGGCGGCGGGGGGGGCGGCGGAGGTGGCGGCGGGGGCCCCGGTTCCTCGGGAGGAGCTAAGGGGGGCGAAGGGGGAGGGGGGGGAGGCCCCCCACTTTTCGGGGCAGGGGGCGAAGGGGGAGGCCCCCGCTTGGGGACGATGACCACGCTGTCATCCGAGTCGCTCTCCAGAGAGATCTCCACATCTGAGGGCTCCTCTTTGTCGTAGTGCACGAAAACAGGGCGCCGGGGGCGACCCCCCCCCGGGACCCCCTCCTCTTCCCCCCCCCCAGGGGCGGCGGGGGGCTGCCCGGGGGGGGCTTCCCCGGGGGGCTCCTCCGCCAGCGGCGGTAGACGGGGGGGCCCCAAGGGGTTGGCGGGGGCGGCTCGGGGAGCCCCTGGGAAAGCTGGGGGAGGCAAGGGGCGGAAAGGGGGTGCGGGGGGGTCCGGGGGGGGGGCCGGGACGGCGGTGGGGTGCAGGGGGGGCACCCAGGGTCGGGCCAGAGCGTTGGCCACCACCAGAGCTTCAGTGCAGACGGAGGAGACCTGGGGGGGTGTGGAAGGGGGTTATTGGGGTGCCGGGGCGGGTCCCATGGGACATAGGGGGTCTTTGGGGGTCCCTGGGGGGGTGGAGGAGCGCTCAGGTCCCAGATCCCTGAGGGGGGGTGGGGCTGTGTGGTGAGGGGGGGCGCTGAGGGGACCCACTGTAGAACAGAGAGCTTTTAGGGGTACTCAGGGGGGTCGTGGATGTGAAATGGAGAGGCAGGGGGTAATAAGGGGTCCCGGGGGGGCTAAATGAGTCCCAGGGCGGGTGAGGGGCTCCTCGGGGGGGAAGTGACCCCTGTGGGGTTCAGCTAAGGGCTGGGGGGGGGCAGCTGTGAAATGGAGGGGTCCAAGAGGGTGAGGGAGTCCCGAGGGAGTCCGAGGTCCGGAATGGGGGGTTTGGGGAGGGTCAGGGGCCCCTGGGGGTCACGTTTCTGGGGTGGGGGGGCCTGGGGAGGGTCGGGGGGTCGCGGGGATCCCAGCTGTGGGACGGGAGGGGTTCTGGGGGGTTGTCCCCGTCTCACCTGGAGGGCCGGGTCGCGCTGGCCCTGGCCGAAGGCTCGCAGGGCGCAGTGCAGGGGGGGGGCCCCGGCGGGGGCGGGGGCCAGCACCAGGGCCAGCAGGAGCTGGTAGAGAGCGGCCCGGCACGGAGGGCTGGCGTAGGGGGTGCCAGGGGGGCCGGCGGCGGCGGCTGGGGGGGCCTCGGTCTGTGGCAGCCGCAGCAGCAGCGGCACCACCAGTTCCTGCAGCCGCTGGGGAGAGAACGCGGGGGTGTCACAGGGGGGAAACGCAGACCCCCCAAACCCCGTAGGGAGCCACAGCGTGTGTCCCCAAGCCCTGTAAGCCCCCCCTCACCTGCCCCCCAAATCACAGCCCCGTGATCCCCCCTCACCCACCCCAACCCCACAACATGCCCCCCCCAGATCCCATTCCCAACACCGCTCACCCCGAGACCCACCACCGCCTTCACCCAGCAGTTGCCCCCCCAACCCTGGAGACCCTCCAAAAACCACCCCAGCCCCACACCTGCCCCCAACCCCCCCCAGCGCGCTCCCCCTCAGCCCCACGGAGACCCCACCCCCACCCCCACCGCCGTCACCCCCTTACCCGGTGCGTCTCCTCCTTGATGAGCGGCCCCCCCGTCAGGATGGCACGCCGCAGCGCTGGGGGAGGGACACGGGGGTCAGTAATGGGGCGATCGGGGCGGGGGGGGCCTTCCCCCTTCTACCCCCACCAAACACCAATGGGGGTCTTGCGGAGCCCCAATGGGGCGATTGAGGGGGGGCTTCCCTTTCCCCCGACCCCCCCACCAGCAACAGTGGGTCGCAATAGGGCGAGGGAGAGGTGCAGCCCCCCAGTTTGCTCCTGTGGGGGGTCCCAGCACACCCCCCCGGTACCTCGCAGCGCAGCGCGGCACACGTCGCTGTTGGCTGCCGGCTCCAGCTTGCGGTGCAGGGGAGGGGCGTCCCCCCCGTCCCCCAGTTTGGGCCGTTTCGGGGCGCTGGGTTTGGGCTCTGCTTTCAGCTGCAGGAAGAGAGAGAGAAAAGGGGGTACGGGGGGTCTGGGGGGTGGGGAAGGGGTGTGGGGCACGGGGGGGGAGCTCTCACCTTGATGCCCTCGGCCGGGGGGGTGATGTCGCTGAGGAGGTGGGCCAGCAGCACCTCGCTCGGGGCGCCGGGGCCCTGCAGCACCCCCGAGGCGGCCCCCGCCACCTCCACCCACAGCTCCAGCACCTGGTACAGGCGGGTGCGCACCGCGCTGGGGGGGCAGAAAGGGGGTGTCGGGGGGGCGCGGGGACCGCCCCACCCCGCAGGGACCCCCGTACACCACCCCCGGGGACCCCCCCACACTCTCCTGACCCCCCCCAGGGACCCCCAACCTCCCCACGCACCTCCCCAGGGACCCCCCCACACCCTCCCCGTGCCCCCCCACTGCTCTGGGACATGAAGGACAGACGCAGGGACCGCCCCAAGTCCCAGCAGGGACCCCCGGGGCGCCCCCTGCCCCAGGGAATGCCCCCCCAGTACCTGAAGGGCTTCTCCTGCCCCGGCAGCACTGCCTCCCGTGCCCCGCTCCAGGCACTCAGCACCTGCGGGAAGAGGCGGCCCAGGACGCTGCCCCAGCGCACCAGGCGCGCCCCACACCTGCGGGGGGGTCAGGGCGGCGCCACGGACCCCCCCACTGCACCCCACGTCCCCCCAGCGCAACCCTTCCCTCCCAGCACAGCCCCGCTGTCCCCAGTGTCCCCCAAGCACCCCCAGCTCCCTCCCAGCGACCCCAGTCCCCCCAAAACCCCCACCTCCCTCCCAGTTTGCCCCACTTTCTTCTCAATACAATTCCAATGTTTCCAGTACACCCCAAAAAACCCAGTTCTCTCCCAGTTTACACCCATTTCCTCCCAATACACCACTAATGTCCCTAGTTCCCCCCCAGTGCCTCCAGTACCCCCAAAACCCCCAGCTCCCTCCCAGTTCCCTTTTTTTTTTCCCTAATATACCTCCACTGCCTCTACTATCCCTCAAAACTCCCAATTGTCTCCCAGTTCACACCAGTTTTCTCTTAACGCAAACCCAGTGTCCCCAGTTCCCTGGCCCCACACAACTCCAGTGCCTCCAGTACACCCAGAGTTCCCCAGTTCCCTCCCCATTCACACTGGTTCCCTCCTAAACCACCTCCAGTGTCTCCAGTCCCCCCAGAAGCCCCCAGTTCCCTCCCAATTCGCCCCCTGCACAGCCTTAAGTGTCCCCAGTACCCTCAAACCCCCCCCAGTTCCCTTCCAGCACAACCCCAGTACCCCCAGTCACCCCCCCCAGTCACCCCCAGTGCCCCCCCAGACTCACGCCAGGATGAGGGCGGACAGCACCTCCAGCATCTCCAGGTGCACTGAGGGCAGCAGCAGCATCTTCAGGGGACCGTCCCCAAACCAGTTCTGGGGAGACAGGGCAGGGTCGAGATCCCCTCTGCACCCCCAAATGTGCCCCCCCAGACCCCCAAGGACGCAGCCGGGGGCTCAGCTGCCCCAGTGGGGGGGTCGGGGACTGTTCCCCCCCCCCCCCAGCACTCACAATGTTCTTGCTGGTGATGTTCAGGGCACGGCAGACGAGGTCCAAAATATCCTGGACGGGGACAGTGACAGGGGCCACAAAGTCTTTGCTGCCGAGTAAAAATGGGGGGTCAGGGGACACAGCTGGGGGGCTGGCAGAAATCTGGGGGGGCGGGTCGGTACCTGAGCAGGAGCTGGAGCACTCGGGCCAGCCCCGAGAAGCGGTTGTGCAGGGTGAGGACGAAGCCGGTGTCCCCGTCCTGGGGGGGCGGCAGCAGCAGCTCCACCCCCGGCCCCTCGTAGGGTAGTGGGTCTGGGGGGGAGAGGGAGGCAGCGTTAGTGCCCAGGCACCCCCGGGAGACACCCAGGCCTCCAGAGACCCCCCCAAAACACCCCTCAGGCCTCCTCTGACCCCATCGGTATCCCCCAAACGAGCCCCGAGAGTCTCTCTGTGCCCCAGAGCCCCCCAAACCTCCTCTGAGGGTCCCTCTGTGACCCCAACCCCCCCCCGAGGATTCCTCTGTGCCCCCCCAGCCCCTCAAACCCCCCTCAGGGTGCCTCTGTGCCCCCAGAGCCCCCCAACACACACCCGAGAGCCTCTCCGTGCCCCAGAGCCCTTCACAGCCACCCCAAGGGTCCCCGCGTGCACCCGCAGCCCCTCAAAACCACCTTTGAGGGTATCTCCAGCCCCCCGAGGGTCTCTCCACCCCCCATGCCTCCCCCTGGGGTCCCGCGGGTGCGGCGTCCCCCACCCACCACTCTCGCTGCCCTCGAAGAGTGCCCCAAGCAGCCCGTGCAGGGTAGCCAGCAGCCCCTGCACCTCCTGGTTCCAGCACTCCGTGTGCCGCAGTCCCTGCGAAAAACCCCGGCCCAGCGCTGGCAGCAGCGCGTAGCACTCGCAGGCCAGCTTGGGGGGGGCAGACAGCCATCAGGACCCCTGCCATCCCCACCCCAGGGCCCCCCAGGGCTGCCCCAGACCCCTCGAGAACTACCCCAGGTCCCCACAGTCCCTCCGAGGAATGTTCCCGCACCACAGGGACCCCCAGAGCCCCTCCTAGGGCTGCCCTGCTCCCCCCCAACAGGTGTCCCAGCCCCCCCAGGGCCATCCCAGCCCCCCCCCAGGCCCCCCAGGACTCTTCTGGCTTCTCTATGCCCCCCCCATCCTCCTCAGGACCCTCTCAAGGTGCCCCTACCTTTCCTAAGTCTCCCCCCAAACATTCTCATACCCTCTCCTGGGGGTTCCAACTGCCCTCCACAGTCCCCAGGACATACCCTGCACCCCCCCAGAGCTCCCTCAACCGCCCCCCACAACAGCCCCACACCTTCAACCTGCCATGAACATTTTCGGGACACTTCCCCCCTCCCCGGGCTCCCCCCTTTACCTGCTGTAGCTGCGGGGACTCAGAGTCGATGCGGGAGAGGAAATACGCCGCCAATTTTCCCTGCGGGGGACAAGGTGTGACAAGGGGGGGACACACAAAAAGAATGAGCCCCACCGCCACCGCCATGGCCTCCTGCAGTGGGGGCACGGCACAGTTCACCCCCCAGATCCCCAGGGAGAACGCTCACCCGCATGGAGCCACAGGCGCGGGGGTAGAAGGTCATGCAGGACTTGATGCCCTCCAGCGTGGAGACCTCACACTGCCAGGGAGGGGTCAGTGGGGCAGGCACAGACCCCCCTGTGCCACCCCCCGAGTCCCCTGTGTCCCCCCGAGCCCCCCCAAACTCCTTGAACCCCCCCCAAACCCTTGTGTCACCACTGCCCCCCCACAACCATCTACATGCCCCCCAACCCCCCGCGTGTGCCCCCCAGCCTCCTGTGTCACCTCCGAGCCCCCCATCTGCCACTGGAGCCCCCCCACGCCTGTGACCCCTGACTGTGCCCCCTGCGACACCCCCAGAGGACGCTGTTCTCCTTTAGCCCCTCTATGACCCTCCCCAGCCCCCGATGCACTGCCTAAGACTCCCAAGTGCCCCCTCAGAACCCCAGCCCCTCTATGACACTCCTCAGCCCCCCATAAGCCCCCCAAGAGCCCCCCTCAGCCCCTCTGTAACTCTCCCAAGACCCCCATGATCCCCCTGTGACACCCCCAGCCCCTCTGTAACCCTCTTCTGGCCCCCACAGCCCCACTGGACCCCCTGTGACCCACCCAGCCCCTGCGTGACCCTCCCCAGCCTGCCCAAGCACCCCCGGACCCCCTCCCAGCCCTTAAGGGATCGTCCCCAGCCACCCTGCATGTCCCCCCTGCCCCCCCCCAGCGCCCTCACCTCGGGTTTGAGGGCCAGCAGGGAGGTGAGCAGCCCCGGGATGTGGTTGGTGCCAATGTCCCGCGCCAGCTCGGGCAGTTGGGAGGAGAAGAGCAGGAGGTCATGGAGCACGGCCACCCCCAGTGCCATGGTGGGGGCCGGGTCCTGCGACTGAAGGTGGGGGGGATAGGGACAGGGGAGGTCAGCATGGCCCCTCTTCGCCACGGCCACCTACACAGCCCCCAACGCCCTCCCAGTGCGCCCAGTCACCCCCCGCCCCCACCCTGCTCCAGCCCAGGCTGTGCTGCCCCCCAGGTCCCCCCCTCAGGGAACCCCCCGGTCCCTTAGGACCCCCCAAGGACATACCTAGACCCCCCTCAGCCCTCTGGGACCCTCCATAGGGACCCTCACAATTCACCCCCCACCCCCAGTCCCCCCAGCTGCCGGAGGTGCTGCAGCCTCCACAGCCACCCCAGGCAATGCTGCCCCCACCCCCTGGAGTGCCCTTGGGGACCCCCCAGCCCTCTGCAGAACCCCCCCCAGCCTCCCCAGAACCCCAAAGGTGCTCTACAGCCCCACGGGGACGCCCCCAGCCCCTTGGAGACTCCCTCAGCCCCATAGAGACCCTCCCCAGGGACCTCCCCGGCCCCCTGGGGCGCCCCTGGGGCCACCCCAGCCCCCGGCAGATCCCCCCGGCCTCCCCCGGATCCCAGAGGTGCTCTCCAGCCCCATGGGACCCCCCCGGACCTGGAGGAGGTGCTGCAGCCCCCGCAGCCAGCCCAGGCAGTGCTGCTGGAAGGGCTCCGTGGGGCTCTCGCTCACCAGCAGCGACAGCAGGCACAGCCCCTCGAACCTGCAACGCCATTGGCCGCCGCAATCAGGGCCCGCCCTCTGCGCCCAGCCCCGCTCGCCACACCCCAGGGAGGATCTCACTCCTGATTGGCTGCTGCGCCACCAAATCCCACCCACTCCTCGTGTCAGGGAGCCAATGGGAGGGGGAGCAGTAAGGGCGTGGTGCACTCACAAGGCCTCATTAGCTGCCTGCCTGCATGGCCCCACCCACCCGGGTAGGCAGTCTCTGTTCATTGGCTGGTGTCCCAGCTAGTCCCGCCCACCACATATCAGAGAAGCCAATACAAGCCAAAAGACTGTGGGTGTGGCATAGGGAAAAGACTGATTGACTGATCTGCTCGGCCAATAGGAGAGAACCGCCCAGGGGCACGGCACTGAAGTAGCTGAGGATTGGCAGTGTACCCTCATCCTTAACAAAACCACCAATAAGAAATGGGATCATGTGGGTGTGGCATATGCAGCCCCTCCTCCCTCTGATTGGCTACCTACCCATGCAGCCCTGCTGCGCCAAAGACAAAACCTCTTTTGATTGGTTTATGCTTCCCCCACAGCCAATGGCAACACGGCTCCAATTTGGAAGCATGTTGCCATTGGTTAATGTGCAAGCCCCGCCCCCTGCACAGGCTAGCATGTTCTCATTGGCTCACCCCTCACTTTTTGCCCCACCCCCAGAACAGCAGCCAATGAGGAACAAGGTAGTCAAGGCACCGTGCATCCCAATTGGCTGGAGCAGTCGTCACTCACCGGGTCTTCATGGAGCCAAGGCGGGCACTGGTGACACCGACGAGGCCGCCAATGGCCTGGGCGCTCTGGGGTCACGGGGTCAGGGTCATGAGGGGGTCAGGGGTCACGAGGGGTCCCCAGGGGTCATGGGGGGGGTTGAGGAGTCACCAAGGACAGGGTACGGTGGGGATTAGGGGTCGGGGGGGGGAGGGGTCAGGGGTCACACAAGGTCCCGGGGTCACACGGGGGTGGAAGTCACATGGGACAGGTTAGTGGGGGTCAGGGGTCAGATGAGGGGGGTCAGAGGTCACATGGGGCCTAACGGGAGGGAGGGAGGGCGAGGCCGGGGGGGTAGCCAGAGGATGAGACCATGTGAAGGGGGCGGGGCCTGGGAAAGGGGGCGGGGTCCGGGAAAGGGGGCGGGGCCTGGGAAAAGGGGTCCCGTTCCCGGTGCCGGGGGTTGGGGGATGTCCCGGTCCCGCCACCTCCCCCCTCGTTTTCCGCACCTGCGTGCCCGCGCTGTCCCGCAGCCCCCGCACCAGCCCCGGGAGCGCGCGCCGGGACGGCGGAAGCGCGCTCAGTGCCTCCAGCAGCGGCGCGGCGGGAGCGCGCGCCGTCGCCACCGCCGCCGCCGCCATCTTGCCCCCCCCCCCCGCGCACGTCTCCACCGCGCGACGCCGGCGCAGCCGTGTGACGTCACGCCGGATGAAGACGAGGAGGGTCCCGGAGAAGGGGCGGGGCTACGGGAACCTCCGTGACGTCGACCCCCCCGCGGCCACCGCCGCCGATTGGCTGAGGCGCCCCCTCCTCCTTCTCCACGTGACCCTCGGCCTGGTCATGGCCTCGCCGCGGCCTGCGCTGCCGCCGCGACGGGCCCGGGGACCCGCCGCCCCCGCCTAGGCCCCTACTGGCACCGGGACCGCTCCCACCCCGGTTCCAGCATGGGGGAGAAGGCGGGAACCAGGTGAGGGGCGGGTGTGGGTGTGGGTGTGGGTGTGGGTGTGGGTGTGGGTGTGGGTGTGGGTGTGTTCGTGTTCGTGTGTGACAGCTCCTACGGAGGTCCCCGGACACGGCAGTGGGGATCGGGACCCCCACCCCCATGGCGAGGGCGAGCTGGAACCCTGCGGGGGGATGGGGGGGTGCCCCAGCTGGGAGGGGGTTGGGCAGGGGAAGTGCTGGGGGGGGATGGGAGGGGAGGAGGAAGCGGGAGGGGGAGGAAGGGCTGACCGCAAAGCGTTGGGGGGGGGCCCCCGAACTGAGGGGGGCGGCAGCTGTAGGGCCACTGTCAGCCCCATGGCTAATTTCCCCCCCCCCCCGCATCCCCTTCCCCCTACATCCCCATCCCCCCACATTCCCGCCCTCCCACGGCTGTTAGTGGCCCCGAGTGGGTGCGGGAGCATTACCCCCCCGCAGAGGAGCGGGGGGGGCCCTTTCACCCCGGCTTCCTGCTGGGTGGAAAACAGGAACCACCATGGCTGTTCCCCCCCCTGCCCACCCGCCAGTGCCTCCCAGTCCGGCTGGTGGGGCTCAGGTTGCCCCCCCCCTTCCCTCAGGAATAAGGGGTTTCTGGCATGTTTTTTTGGGGGGGAGAAGTGGAGGGAGGGGGTTGGGGGGCACCCATCCCCCCAAAATCCTATTTTGACCCTTTTTTGCCCCACAGGGTGTTCAAGAAATCCAGCCCCAACTGCAAGGTGAGGCCCTGGGGGGGGGGGGGGGGGGTTCACCACCTGCTGCCCCCCACCCCGGGGGACCCTCACTTCCCCCTCAGTTACTCGTGACGTGAGCCGTGCCCGTCCCCGGTGGGGTTGGGGGTGCCATCCTCATGCTGAAAATTTGGGGCCTCCCCAGTGTCAGGGGACTGCTGACACCATCCTTGGAGGGGGGGGGGGGGTGGTGTTCCCCATGGCCTGACCCCCCTGTACCTTCCCCCCCACCATAGCTCACAGTCTACCTGGGCAAGAGGGACTTTGTGGATCACCTGGACCGGGTGGACCCTGTGGGTGAGTGGGATTTGGGGGGGGCTTCTGGGGGGGTTGGGTGGACCTAGGAGGGTTTGGGGGGGGACGGACGGACGGACCTGGGGGGTTTGGAGAGGGCTCCCAGGGTTTTTTTGGGGGACCTTGGGGTGGGGCTAGAGGGGCTGCTGAGGCATTTGGGGGGGTTGGAGGGTGCTGGGAGGGGGCAGAGGGTGTGCTGGGGGATTCTGGGTTCCTCTGGGCCTGCTGTGGGGCTGGGGGGCCCTCACTTCCCCCTGACCCCCTCCTTCCCCTTGCAGATGGGGTGGTGCTGGTGGACCCCGACTACCTGAAGGACCGGAAAGGTGAGGGCTGGCGGTGGAGGTGGGGGGGGACACGACATGGTGGGGGGCTCCCACCCCCCTGGGTGACGCCAGGGTCACCTCCCTCGGCTGCCTGGGTCCCACGGCCCCCCCGCCCCCGCAGTGTTCGTGACGCTGACCTGCGCCTTCCGCTACGGCCGGGAGGACCTGGACGTCCTGGGCTTGTCCTTCCGCAAGGACCTGTTTGCCGCCACCCGCCAGGCCGTGCCCCCCCTGCCCGAGGAGCGCCGCCCCCCCACCCGCCTGCAGCAGCGCCTGCTCCGCAAGCTGGGCCCCGCCGCCCACCCCTTCGCCTTCACGGTGAGCCCTGCCCGACAGGCTCTGCTGCACATGGGGTGCCTCATCCCAGAGCCAATTTGGGATCCTCTGTCCCATAACTGGTCTCGTACTTGGTTGGGGGGGTTGCTGTCTGTGGGGTGCCTTGTCCCATAGCTAGTTTGGGGTCTCCTGCCCCATAGCTGGCCCCATAGCTGGCTGGAGCGCTGTGCTGCCTGTGGCGTGCCTCATCCCATAACCAATTTGGGGTTTGCTGTTTTATAGCTGGGCCCATAGCTGGCTGGGGGGGTTGCTGAGCGTGGGGTGCCTTGTCCTATAGCCAGTTTGGGGGTCTCTTGCCCTATAGCTGGCTGGAGGGCCGCACTGCCTGTGGGGTGCCTTGTGTAATGGTGAGTTTGGGGTTCTCTGCTCCACAGCTGACTCTATAGCTGGTGTGGGGGGGACCCTGCTGTCCATGGGGTACCTCATCAATGGCTGATTTGGGGTCCCCAGTCCCATAGCTGGCCCGTAGCCATGTTAGGGGGTTCTCTGCCCTGTAATCAGCCCTACAGTTCCCACCCAACCCACGGGGGGCAGAGCCAGCTCCTCTCAGTGTTGTGTTTGTCCCCCCCGGCCCCTCTGTACCCCCCCAGATCCCCCAGAACCTGCCCTGCTCCGTGACACTGCAGCCTGGCCCCGAGGACACTGGCAAGGTGGGGCTGGAAGGGTCTGGAGGGCAATGGGGGGGAGGCAAAGGGGGGTTATTGGGGGGCTCTGAGGGCTGGGAGTTATTTGTGGGGAGGGGGGCTGTGGAGGAGTGATAGGGGTGGGGGTGAAGAGATGGGGGGGAGGTGTGTTACGGGGGTCTCATCCCATGTATTATGTTTCCCCCACCCCCCCAGGCTTGTGGTGTCGACTTCGAGATCCGGGCATTCTGTGCTAAATCCCTGGAGGAAAAGATCCACAAGAGGTAGAAGGGACCCGGGCACCCCTGCGACCCCCAGCCCCCCACGGGACCCCTCTCCAGGAGGAGCCAGGGGTCTGGGGATCCAGGCGTGACCCCCCCGCCACCATTTCCCCCACCAGGAACTCGGTGCGGTTGGTGATCCGGAAGGTGCAGTATGCACCAGAGCAGCCGGGCCCCCAGCCCAGCGCCGAGACCACCCGGCACTTCCTCATGTCCGAGCGCTCCCTGCACCTGGAGGCGTCACTGGACAAGGAGGTGGGGGGAATTGGGGGTCCCAGGTGTGGGGCAGAGGCGGGGGGGGATTGGGGGCTCCAGATGTAGGGCAGGGGCTGGGGGGTGGGATTTGGGGGTTGCAGGTGTGGGACAGGGGGTGTTGGGAGTCCCAGCTGTGGGGCTGGGTGGGGATTTGGGGGTTGCAGCTGTGGGGCAGGGGTTTGGGGCGCTGTAGGTCGCGGTGCTGAGCCAGTGCCTCCCCCTCAGCTCTACTACCACGGGGAACCCCTGAACGTCAACGTCCACGTCACCAACAACTCCAGCAAGAGCATCAAGAGGGTCAAAGTCACCGGTATGGGGCGGATGTGGGGGGACAAGGGGAGCCGGGGGGTTGGGGGACACAGGGGGGAGTTGGGTGGTGAGGGGGGCGTGGGGAAACGGGGGGGGGACAGGAGGGGACATGGGAGGGGATGGGGGGGCTGATGGGGGGGACACGGGGGCTGGGGGTGACCCATTGCTGTCCCCCCAGTGCGGCAGTTCGCCGACATCTGCCTCTTCAGCACCGCCCAGTACAAGTGTCCCGTGGCCCAGATAGAACAGGAGTGAGCGGTGACCCCACCCCACCCCCTTTACCCCTCCCTGAGACCCCTGGGGACCCCCCAACCCCTTCTCCCTTGCCCTGGCAGTGACCCCATGACCCCACCTGACCCCCTGGCTCACCTGGGGTGACCCCTTGACCCTGGGGTGATCTCTGGCCTTGACCCTGGGGTGACCCCCTGTCCCTGGGATGCCCCTGTCCCTGGGGTGTCCCTGCGTCCTGGGATGACCCCAGACCCCTTGTCCTCGGAGTGACCCCTTTGCCCCAGGGGAGACCCCTAACCCTCCCCTGACCCCTTGTCCCTGCGCCCACCACATCTCCATTCCCCCCTCGATGTCACCCCCAGCTCTTTCTCCCCTGGGCCGCCCCCCGTTCCCTTTGCCCCAGGGCTGACCCCGTCCCCCCCCGGGGGTGACCTTTGACCCCGTATGTCCCCCCTCCCCCACAGGGACCAGGTCCCCCCCAGCGCCACTTTCTGCAAAGTGTACACGCTGACCCCTCTGCTCAGCACCAACCGGGACCGGCGGGGGCTGGCGCTGGACGGCAAGCTCAAGCATGAGGACACCAACCTGGCGTCCAGCACCATGTGAGGGGGGGGCACGGGGGAAGGACAGGGTCGGGGGGGCGATAAACGGGGGCGTTTATCGCCCCCCAGAGCTCCTGGGGACTGACCCGGGGGGAGTGGGGCAGGGCAGAGCTGGGGGGTGGGAGGGGCACAGCCGGAGGAGGGGGGAGCAGGGAAATCTGTGGGGGGTCAGAAGGGGGGGGATGGTGACAATAAACCCCCCTCCAGAGCTCCTGGGGGGACATCACACCCCCCAGACGCCCCCAAGTGGGGCAGGGCAGAGCTGGGGGGAGTGGAAGGGGGGGCCCGGGGGCATCTGGGGGAGTCTGGGGGGTTGTGAGGGGGCAGTGGGGTGCAGAAGGGGAGGGGAGGGCGATACCCCCCCCCCAAGCTTCTGGGGACAGACCCGGGGGAGACATCACCCACCCCCCCCAACCCCTAACCCTTTGCGTGGGGCAGAGTGCTGGGGGGGGGCGTGTCCTGTTGTGCGTGTGTGTGTCTCCCCCCCATGTTAACACCCCCCACCCCCCGATCACAGCGTGAAGGAGGGAGCGAACAAGGAGGTGTTGGGCATCCTGGTGTCCTACCGCGTCAAGGTCAAGCTGGTGGTGGCCCGTGGCGGGTATGTCCCCCCCCGCGACCCCACTGACCCCCCCCGTGTGTGTGTCCCACCCCCCCAAACTCATCCCCTTCTCTCCACAGGGACGTCTCGGTGGAACTGCCCTTCGTCCTCATGCACCCCAAACCCCCCGAGCACTGCCCCCCCCCGCGCTCCCACTCAGGTAAGGGCGTCACCAGGGGGGAGGCGGGGGGGGGTTGGTAGGACCCCCCCGTGTCACGCTGACACCCTGTGTGTCCCCTGTTGTCACCCCCTCAGCCCTCCCCGAGACGGACGCCCCTGTCGACACCAACCTCATCGAGTTCGAGACCAAGTGAGTGATAAAGGGGGTTGAGGGGGGGGGGGGGGAGTGTAAAATTGGGGGGGGGGGAGTAAAACTGGGGGCGCTGTGCAGAGACTGACACACCCCTCAGCCCCCCAAGGGTTGAGCTGTCCCTCACCATTCCCTGGGGGGGGGGGGGGGGGGGGCTCTGAGAGCAGTGGGAGGGGGGATCTGAGGATCGTTGGGGGGGTGTCACTGGGGGGGGGGCTGGGAGGGTAATTTGGGTGTGGGTGTCCCCCCCCCCAAGCTACGGGCAGGACGATGACATTGTCTTCGAGGACTTCGCCCGTCTGCGCCTGAAGGGGCTGAAGGACGAGAAGGACGACGAGGACCAGTTGTGCTAAACAACCCCGGGACCCCCAAACGTGCCCTGGGGCCCCCAAATCCCCCCGGGGACACACCCCACACCCCCCCCAAGCACACCTCCCCCCCAGGACCCCCTGTGAGCCCCCAAACCCCCCCCGGGAACCCTCATCTCGCCCCCCCCCGGTCCCCCCCAGGATCCCCCCCACCCTGCCTGACTGCTGTAAGGGGGGGTCCCCCCTTCCCCCCCCTCCAGGGGCCATTTCAGGGGGACACCACCCCCCCGGGGTGCAGTCACACCCCCCAAACACTGGACTCGACTGGGCATTACTTCCCCCCCCCCCCCTCCCCGCGCTGTTTATATGTACATTAATTTTTAAGGATGTTTTGGGGACACCCCCATCGCCCCCTCCTCCTCCACGCCCCGGCTGTGTCTGGTGGGTGTTGGGGATGTGGGGAGGGGGGGTTCTCTGGGGTAAATAAAACCTTTGAGTGGAGCTTGTCGTGAGGAGGGTGATTTTTGGGGTGAAACGGGGGGCTTTGGGGCTGCAGTACCCGCCCTACACCCCTCTCGGGGGGCGCGGGAGGACCGTGGGCCACTGAGACGGTTCCTAGAGCGGCCGCGGAGAGGGGGCGGTGGCGGCACCACGGGGGGGGGTATCACGTGACGCGGGGGGCGGTGCAGCGCATGCGCGGCCGGAAGTGGCGGCGGCCGGAAGCGGAAGCGGCGCGTACGGCGGCCGGCGCGGGCCATGGCGGGCTACGGGGTGGCCAACGAGCGGCTGCGCGTGCTGGAGGAGCTGGAGCGCGAGATCGGCGCCTCCCTGCAAAGTGCCGGTGGGCGTGGCTTCGCGAGGGGGCGGGGTTATGTGTGGGCAGGGCTTAAGGGAGGGCGGGGCTGGAGGGTGGGGCGCGGTTTCCGTGGTGGCAGCGGGGGGTGTGGCCTCTGAGGGGCCCCTGAGTGGGT
>NW_028128032.1:0-98055 GCF_965231255.1 Vanellus vanellus
CACAGCAAAGGTGCCAGCGGGGGAAAAGTAATGCTGGTTCTCACTGCCTCCTGGAACCCTTTCAAATGCCACAGACCAATTTGGCCCTCTCTGCTTTCCTGCGGACTCCATCCTCAAAAGCACCTGTTTTCGCTTTCGGCAGCCTCCGGAGCAAAAAAGACAAACGTCCAGCTTTTGCTGCCACAGCAAAGGTGCCAGCGGGGAAAAGTAATGCTGGTTCTCACTGCCTCCTGGAACCTCTTCAAATGCCCCAGACAACCTGTCCCTCTCTGCTTTCCTGCGGACTCCATCCTCAAAAGCACCTGTTTTCGCTTTTGGCAACCTCCGGAGCAAAAAAGACAAACGTCCAGCTTTTGCTGCCACAGCAAAGGTGCCAGCGGGGAAAAGTAATGCTGGTTCTCACTGCCTCCTGGAACCCTTTCAAATGCCCCAGACAATTTGGCCCTCTCTGCTTTCCTGCGGACTCCATCCTCAAAAGCACCTGTTTTCGCTTTCGGCAGCCTCCGGAGCAAAAAAGACAAACGTCCAGCTTTTGCTGCCACAGCAAAGGTGCCAGCGGGGAAAAGTAATGCTGGTTCTCACTGCCTCCTGGAACTCTTTCAAATGCCACAGACAATTTGGCCCTCTCTGCTTTCCTGCGGACTCCATCCTCAAAAGCACCTGTTTTCGCTTTCGGCAGCCTCCGGAGCAAAAAAGACAAACGTCCAGCTTTTGCTGCCACAGCAAAGGTGCCAGCGGGGAAAAGTAATGCTGGTTCTCACTGCCTCCTGGAACCCTTTCAAATGCCACAGACAATTTGGCCCTCTCTGCTTTCCTGCGGACTCCATCCTCAAAAGCACCTGTTTTCGCTTTCGGCAGCCTCCGGAGCAAAAAAGACAAACGTCCAGCTTTTGCTGCCACAGCAAAGGTGCCAGCGGGGAAAAGTAATGCTGGTTCTCACTGCCTCCTGGAACCTCTTCAAATGCCCCAGACAATTTGGCCCTCTCTGCTTTCCTGCGGACTCCATCCTCAAAAGCACCTGTTTTCGCTTTTGGCAACCTCCGGAGCAAAAAAGACAAACGTCCAGCTTTTGCTGCCACAGCAAAGGTGCCAGCGGGGAAAAGTAATGCTGGTTCTCACTGCCTCCTGGAACCCTTTCAAATGCCCCAGACAATTTGGCCCTCTCTGCTTTCCTGCGGACTCCATCCTCAAAAGCACCTGTTTTCGCTTTCGGCAGCGTCCGGAGCAAAAAGACAAACGTCCAGCTTTTGCTGCCACAGCAAAGGTGCCAGCGGGGAAAAGTAATGCTGGTTCTCACTGCCTCCTGGAACCCTTTCAAATGCCCCAGACAATTTAGCCCTCTCTGCTTTCCTGCGGACTCTATCCTCCAAAGCGCCTTTTTTCACTTTCGGCGCCCTCCGGTGGTAAAAAGACAAACATCCAGCTTTTGCTGCCACAGCAAAGGTGCCAGCGGGGAAAAGTAATGCTGGTTCTCACTGCCTCCTGGAACCTGTTCAAATGCCCCAGACAATTTGGCCCTCTCTGCTTTCCTGCGGACTCCATCCTCAAAAGCACCTGTTTTCGCTTTCGGCAACCTCCGGAGCAAAAAAGACAAACGTCCAGCTTTTGCTGCCACAGCAAAGGTGCCAGCGGGGAAAAGTAATGCTGGTTCTCACTGCCTCCTGGAACCCTTTCAAATGCCCCTGACAATTTGGCCCTCTCTGCTTTCCTGCGGACTCCATCCTCAAAAGCGCCTTTTTTCACTTTCGGCGCCCTCCGGTGGTAAAAAGACAAACGTCCAGCTTTTGCTGCCACAGCAAAGGTGCCAGCGGGGAAAAGTAATGCTGGTTCTCACTGCCTCCTGGAACCTCTTCAAATGCCCCAGACAATTTGGCCCTCTCTGCTTTCCTGCGGACTCCATCCTCAAAAGCACCTGTTTTCGCTTTCGGCAGCGTCCGGAGCAAAAAGACAAACGTCCAGCTTTTGCTGCCACAGCAAAGGTGCCAGCGGGGAAAAGTAATGCTGGTTCTCACTGCCTCCTGGAACCTGTTCAAATGCCCCAGACAATTTGGCCCTCTCTGCTTTCCTGCGGACTCCATCCTCAAAAGCACCTGTTTTCGCTTTCGGCAGCCTCCGGAGCAAAAAAGACAAACGTCCAGCTTTTGCTGCCACAGCAAAGGTGCCAGCGGGGAAAAGTAATGCTGGTTCTCACTGCCTCCTGGAACTCTTTCAAATGCCCCAGACAATTTGGCCCTCTCTGCTTTCCTGCGGACTCCATCCTCAAAAGCACCTGTTTTCGCTTTCGGCAGCCTCCGGATGCAAAAAAGACAAACGTCCAGCTTTTGCTGCCACAGCAAAGGTGCCAGCGGGGAAAAGTAATGCTTGTTCTCACTGCCTCCTGGAACCTCTTCAAATGCCACAGACAATTTGGCCCTCTCTGCTTTCCTGCGGACTCCATCCTCAAAAGCACCTGTTTTCGCTTTCGGCAGCGTCCGGAGCAAAAAAGACAAACGTCCAGCTTTTGCTGCCACAGCAAAGGTGCCAGCGGGGAAAAGTAATGCTGGTTCTCACTGCCTCCTGGAACCTGTTCAAATGCCCCAGACAATTTGGCCCTCTCTGCTTTCCTGCGGACTCCATCCTCAAAAGCACCTGTTTTCGCTTTCGGCAGCCTCCGGAGCAAAAAAGACAAACGTCCAGCTTTTGCTGCCACAGCAAAGGTGCCAGCGGGGAAAAGTAATGCTGGTTCTCACTGCCTCCTGGAACTCTTTCAAATGCCCCAGACAATTTGGCCCTCTCTGCTTTCCTGCGGACTCCATCCTCAAAAGCACCTGTTTTCGCTTTCGGCAGCCTCCGGAGCAAAAAAGACAAACGTCCAGCTTTTGCTGCCACAGCAAAGGTGCCAGCGGGGAAAAGTAATGCTTGTTCTCACTGCCTCCTGGAACCTCTTCAAATGCCCCAGACAATTTGGCCCTCTCTGCTTTCCTGCGGACTCCATCCTCAAAAGCACCTGTTTTCGCTTTCGGCAACTTCCGGAGCAAAAAAGACAAACGTCCAGGTTTTGCTGCCACAGCAAAGGTGCCAGCGGGGGAAAAGTAATGCTGGTTCTCACTGCCTCCTGGAACCCTTTCAAATGCCACAGACAATTTGGCCCTCTCTGCTTTCCTGCGGACTCCATCCTCAAAAGCACCTATTTTTGCTTTCGGCGCCCTCCGGAGCAAAAAAGACAAACGTCCAGCTTTTGCTGCCACAGCAAAGGTGCCAGCGGGGAAAAGTAATGCTGGTTCTCACTGCCTCCTGGAACCCTTTCAAATGCCACAGACAATTTGGCCCTCTCTGCTTTCCTGTGGACTCCATCCTCAAAAGCACCTGTTTTCGCTTTCGGCAGCCTCCGGAGCAAAAAAGACAAACGTCCAGCTTTTGCTGCCACAGCAAAGGTGCCAGCGGGGAAAAGTAATGCTGGTTCTCACTGCCTCCTGGAACCTGTTCAAATGCCCCAGACAATTTGGCCCTCTCTGCTTTCCTGCGGACTCCATCCTCAAAAGCACCTGTTTTCGCTTTTGGCAACCTCCGGAGCAAAAAAGACAAACGTCCAGCTTTTGCTGCCACAGCAAAGGTGCCAGCGGGGAAAAGTAATGCTGGTTCTCACTGCCTCCTGGAACCTGTTCAAATGCCGCAGACAATTTGGCCCTCTCTGCTTTCCTGCGGACTCCATCCTCAAAAGCACCTGTTTTCGCTTTCGGCAGCCTCCGGAGCAAAAAAGACAAACGTCCAGCTTTTGCTGCCACAGCAAAGGTGCCAGCGGGGAAAAGTAATGCTGGTTCTCACTGCCTTCTGGAACCCTTTCAAATGCCCCAGACAATTAAGCCCTCTCTGCTTTCCTGCGGACTCTATCCTCAAAAGCGCCTTTTTTCACTTTCGGCGCCCTCCGGTGGTAAAAAGACAAACGTCCAGCTTTTGCTGCCACAGCAATGGTGCCAGCGGGGAAAAGTGATGCTGGTTCTCACTGCCTCCTGGAACTCTTTCAAATGCCACAGACCATTTGGCCCTCTCTGCTTTCCTGCGGACTCCATTCTCAAAAGCACCTATTTTCGCTTTCGGCAGCCTCCGGAGCAAAAAAGACAAACGTCCAGCTTTTGCTGCCACAGCAAAGGTGCCAGCGGGGAAAAGTAATGCTGGTTCTCACTGCCTCCTGGAACCCTTTCAAATGCCACAGACAATTTGGCCCTCTCTGCTTTCCTGCGGACTCCATCCTCAAAAGCACCTGTTTTCGCTTTCGGCAGCCTCCGGAGCAAAAAAGACAAACGTCCAGCTTTTGCTGCCACAGCAAAGGTGCCAGCGGGGAAAAGTAATGCTGGTTCTCACTGCCTCCTGGAACCCTTTCAAATGCCCCAGACAATTTGGCCCTCTCTGCTTTCCTGCGGACTCCATCCTCAAAAGCACCTGTTTTCGCTTTCGGCAGCGTCCGGAGCAAAAAAGACAAACGTCCAGCTTTTGCTGCCACAGCAAAGGTGCCAGCGGGGAAAAGTAATGCTGGTTCTCACTGCCTCCTGGAACCCTTTCAAATGCCCCTGACAATTTGGCCCTCTCTGCTTTCCTGCGGACTCTATCCTCAAAAGCGCCTTTTTTCACTTTCGGCGCCCTCCGGTGGTAAAAAGACAAACGTCCAGCTTTTGCTGCCACAGCAAAGGTGCCAGCGGGGAAAAGTGATGCTGGTTCTCACTGCCTCCTGGAACTCTTTCAAATGCCACAGACAATTTGGCCCTCTCTGCTTTCCTGCGGACTCCATCCTCAAAAGCACCTATTTTCGCTTTCGGCAGCGTCCGGAGCAAAAAAGACAAACGTCCAGCTTTTGCTGCCACAGCAAAGGTGCCAGCGGAGAAAAGTAATGCTGGTTCTCACTGCCTCCTGGAACCCTTTCAAATGCCACAGACAATTTGGCCCTCTCTGCTTTCCTGCGGACTCCATCCTCAAAAGCACCTGTTTTCGCTTTCGGCAGCCTCCGGAGCAAAAAAGACAAACGTCCAGCTTTTGCTGCCACAGCAAAGGTGCCAGCGGGGAAAAGTAATGCTGGTTCTCACTGCCTCCTGGAACCTGTTCAAATGCCCCAGACAATTTGGCCCTCTCTGCTTTCCTGCGGACTCCATCCTCAAAAGCACCTGTTTTCGCTTTCGGCAGCCTCCGGAGCAAAAAAGACAAACGTCCAGCTTTTGCTGCCACAGCAAAGGTGCCAGCGGGGAAAAGTAATGCTGGTTCTCACTGCCTCCTGGAACTCTTTCAAATGCCACAGACAATTTGGCCCTCTCTGCTTTCCTGTGGACTCCATCCTCAAAAGCACCTGTTTTCGCTTTCGGCAGCCTCCGGAGCAAAAAAGACAAACGTCCAGCTTTTGCTGCCACAGCAAAGGTGCCAGCGGGGAAAAGTAATGCTGGTTCTCACTGCCTCCTGGAACCTCTTCAAATGCCCCAGACAATTTGGCCCTCTCTGCTTTCCTGCGGACTCCATCCTCAAAAGCACCTGTTTTCGCTTTCGGCAACTTCCGGAGCAAAATAGACAAACGTCCAGGTTTTGCTGCCACAGCAAAGGTGCCAGCGGGGAAAAGTAATGCTGGTTCTCACTGCCTCCTGGAACCCTTTCAAATGCCACAGACAATTTGGCCCTCTCTGCTTTCCTGCGGACTCCATCCTCAAAAGCACCTATTTTTGCTTTCGGCGCCCTCCGGAGCAAATAAGACAAACGTCCAGCTTTTGCTGCCACAGCAAAGGTGCCAGCGGGGAAAAGTAATGCTGGTTCTCACTGCCTCCTGGAACCCTTTCAAATGCCACAGACAATTTGGCCCTCTCTGCTTTCCTGTGGACTCCATCCTCAAAAGCACCTGTTTTCGCTTTCGGCAGCCTCCGGAGCAAAAAAGACAAACGTCCAGCTTTTGCTGCCACAGCAAAGGTGCCAGCGGGGAAAAGTAATGGTGGTTCTCACTGCCTCCTGGAACCTCTTCAAATGCCCCAGACAATTTGGCCCTCTCTGCTTTGCTGCGGACTCCATCCTCAAAAGCACCTGTTTTCGCTTTTGGCAACCTCCGGAGCAAAAAAGACAAACGTCCAGCTTTTGCTGCCACAGCAAAGGTGCCAGCGGGGAAAAGTAATGCTGGTTCTCACTGCCTCCTGGAACTCCTTCAAATGCCCCAGACAATTTGGCCCTCTCTGCTTTCCTGCGGACTCCATCCTCAAAAGCACCTGTTTTCGCTTTCGGCAGCCTCCGGAGCAAAAAAGACAAACGTCCAGCTTTTGCTGCCACAGCAAAGGTGCCAGCGGGGAAAAGTAATGCTGGTTCTCACTGCCTCCTGGAACCCTTTCAAATGCCCCAGACAATTAAGCCCTCTCTGCTTTCCTGCGGACTCTATCCTCAAAAGCGCCTTTTTTCACTTTCGGCGCCCTCCGGTGGTAAAAAGACAAACGTCCAGCTTTTGCTGCCACAGCAAAGGTGCCAGCGGGGAAAAGTAATGCTGATTCTCACTGCCTCCTGGAACCCTTTCAAATGCCCCTGACAATTTGGCCCTCTCTGCTTTCCTGCGGACTCCATCCTCAAAAGCACCTGTTTTCGCTTTCGGCAGCCTCCGGAGCAAAAAAGACAAACGTCCAGCTTTTGCTGCCACAGCAAAGGTGCCAGCGGGGAAAAGTAATGCTGGTTCTCACTGCCTCCTGGAACCTCTTCAAATGCCCCAGACAATTTGGCCCTCTCTGCTTTCCTGCGGACTCCATCCTCAAAAGCACCTGTTTTCGCTTTTGGCAACCTCCGGAGCAAAAAAGACAAACGTCCAGCTTTTGCTGCCACAGCAAAGGTGCCAGCGGGGAAAAGTAATGCTGGTTCTCACTGCCTCCTGGAACCCTTTCAAATGCCCCAGACAATTTGGCCCTCTCTGCTTTCCTGCGGACTCCATCCTCAAAAGCACCTGTTTTCGCTTTCGGCATCCTCCGGAGCAAAAAAGACAAACGTCCAGCTTTTGCTGCCACAGCAAAGGTGCCAGCGGGGAAAAGTAATGCTGGTTCTCACTGCCTCCTGGAACCCTTTCAAATGCCCCAGACAATTAAGCCCTCTCTGCTTTCCTGCGGACTCTATCCTCAAAAGCGCCTTTTTTCACTTTCGGCGCCCTCCGGTGGTAAAAAGACAAACATCCAGCTTTTGCTGCCACAGCAAAGGTGCCAGCGGGGAAAAGTAATGCTGGTTCTCACTGCCTCCTGGAACCTGTTCAAATGCCCCAGACAATTTGGCCCTCTCTGCTTTCCTGCGGACTCCATCCTCAAAAGCACCTGTTTTCGCTTTCGGCAGCCTCCGGAGCAAAAAAGACAAACGTCCAGCTTTTGCTGCCACAGCAAAGGTGCCAGCGGGGAAAAGTAATGCTGGTTCTCACTGCCTCCTGGAACCCTTTCAAATGCCCCTGACAATTTGGCCCTCTCTGCTTTCCTGCGGACTCTATCCTCAAAAGCGCCTTTTTTCACTTTCGGCGCCCTCCGGTGGTAAAAAGACAAACGTCCAGCTTTTGCTGCCACAGCAAAGGTGCCAGCGGGGAAAAGTAATGCTGGTTCTCACTGCCTCCTGGAACTCTTTCAAATGCCACAGACAATTTGGCCCTCTCTGCTTTCCTGTGGACTCCATCCTCAAAAGCACCTGTTTTCGCTTTCGGCAGCCTCCGGAGCAAAAAAGACAAACGTCCAGCTTTTGCTGCCACAGCAAAGGTGCCAGCGGGGAAAAGTAATGCTGGTTCTCACTGCCTCCTCGAACCTCTTCAAATGCCCCAGACAATTTGGCCCTCTCTGCTTTCCTGCGGACTCCATCCTCAAAAGCACCTGTTTTCGCTTTCGGCAGCCTCCGGAGCAAAAAAGACAAACGTCCAGCTTTTGCTGCCACAGCAAAGGTGCCAGCGGGGAAAAGTAATGCTGGTTCTCACTGCCTCCTGGAACTCTTTCAAATGCCACAGACAATTTGGCCCTCTCTGCTTTCCTGCGGACTCCATCCTCAAAAGCACCTGTTTTCGCTTTCGGCAGCCTCCGGAGCAAAAAAGACAAACGTCCAGCTTTTGCTGCCACAGCAAAGGTGCCAGCGGGGAAAAGTAATGCTGGTTCTCACTGCCTCCTGGAACCTCTTCAAATGCCCCAGACAATTTGGCCCTCTCTGCTTTCCTGCGGACTCCATCCTCAAAAGCACCTGTTTTCGCTTTCGGCAACTTCCGGAGCAAAATAGACAAACGTCCAGGTTTTGCTGCCACAGCAAAGGTGCCAGCGGGGAAAAGTAATGCTGGTTCTCACTGCCTCCTGGAACCCTTTCAAATGCCACAGACAATTTGGCCCTCTCTGCTTTCCTGCGGACTCCATCCTCAAAAGCACCTATTTTTGCTTTCGGCGCCCTCCGGAGCAAATAAGACAAACGTCCAGCTTTTGCTGCCACAGCAAAGGTGCCAGCGGGGAAAAGTAATGCTGGTTCTCACTGCCTCCTGGAACCCTTTCAAATGCCACAGACAATTTGGCCCTCTCTGCTTTCCTGTGGACTCCATCCTCAAAAGCACCTGTTTTCGCTTTCGGCAGCCTCCGGAGCAAAAAAGACAAACGTCCAGCTTTTGCTGCCACAGCAAAGGTGCCAGCGGGGAAAAGTAATGCTGGTTCTCACTGCCTCCTGGAACCTCTTCAAATGCCCCAGACAATTTGGCCCTCTCTGCTTTCCTGCGGACTCCATCCTCAAAAGCACCTGTTTTCGCTTTTGGCAACCTCCGGAGCAAAAAAGACAAACGTCCAGCTTTTGCTGCCACAGCAAAGGTGCCAGCGGGGAAAAGTAATGCTGGTTCTCACTGCCTCCTGGAACTCCTTCAAATGCCCCAGACAATTTGGCCCTCTCTGCTTTCCTGCGGACTCCATCCTCAAAAGCACCTGTTTTCGCTTTCGGCAGCCTCCGGAGCAAAAAAGACAAACGTCCAGCTTTTGCTGCCACAGCAAAGGTGCCAGCGGGGAAAAGTAATGCTGGTTCTCACTGCCTCCTGGAACCCTTTCAAATGCCACAGACAATTAAGCCCTCTCTGCTTTCCTGCGGACTCTATCCTCAAAAGCGCCTTTTTTCACTTTCGGCGCCCTCCGGTGGTAAAAAGACAAACGTCCAGCTTTTGCTGCCACAGCAAAGGTGCCAGCGGGGAAAAGTGATGCTGGTTCTCACTGCCTCCTGGAACTCTTTCAAATGCCACAGACAATTTGGCCCTCTCTGCTTTCCTGCGGACTCCATCCTCAAAAGCACCTATTTTCGCTTTCGGCAGCCTCCGGAGCAAAAAAGACAAACGTCCAGCTTTTGCTGCCACAGCAAAGGTGCCAGCGGGGAAAAGTAATGCTGGTTCTCACTGCCTCCTGGAACCCTTTCAAATGCCACAGACAATTTGGCCCTCTCTGCTTTCCTGCGGACTCCATCCTCAAAAGCACCTGTTTTCGCTTTCGGCAGCCTCCGGAGCAAAAAAGACAAACGTCCAGCTTTTGCTGCCACAGCAAAGGTGCCAGCGGGGAAAAGTAATGCTGGTTCTCACTGCCTCCTGGAACCTCTTCAAATGCCCCAGACAATTTGGCCCTCTCTGCTTTCCTGCGGACTCCATCCTCAAAAGCACCTGTTTTCGCTTTCGGCAACCTCCGGAGCAAAAAAGACAAACGTCCAGCTTTTGCTGCCACAGCAAAGGTGCCAGCGGGGAAAAGTAATGCTGGTTCTCACTGCCTCCTGGAACCCTTTCAAATGCCCCAGACAATTTGGCCCTCTCTGCTTTCCTGCGGACTCCATCCTCAAAAGCACCTATTTTTGCTTTCGGCGCCCTCCGGAGCAAATAAGACAAACGTCCAGCTTTTGCTGCCACAGCAAAGGTGCCAGCGGGGAAAAGTAATGCTGGTTCTCACTGCCTCCTGGAACCCTTTCAAATGCCACAGACAATTTGGCCCTCTCTGCTTTCCTGTGGACTCCATCCTCAAAAGCACCTGTTTTCGCTTTCGGCAGCCTCCGGAGCAAAAAAGACAAACGTCCAGCTTTTGCTGCCACAGCAAAGGTGCCAGCGGGGAAAAGTAATGCTGGTTCTCACTGCCTCCTGGAACCTCTTCAAATGCCACAGACAATTTGGCCCTCTCTGCTTTCCTGCGGACTCCATCCTCAAAAGCACCTGTTTTCGCTTTTGGCAACCTCCGGAGCAAAAAAGACAAACGTCCAGCTTTTGCTGCCACAGCAAAGGTGCCAGCGGGGAAAAGTAATGCTGGTTCTCACTGCCTCCTGGAACTCCTTCAAATGCCCCAGACAATTTGGCCCTCTCTGCTTTCCTGCGGACTCCATCCTCAAAAGCACCTGTTTTCGCTTTCGGCAGCCTCCGGAGCAAAAAAGACAAACGTCCAGCTTTTGCTGCCACAGCAAAGGTGCCAGCGGGGAAAAGTAATGCTGGTTCTCACTGCCTCCTGGAACCCTTTCAAATGCCACAGACAATTAAGCCCTCTCTGCTTTCCTGCGGACTCTATCCTCAAAAGCGCCTTTTTTCACTTTCGGCGCCCTCCGGTGGTAAAAAGACAAACGTCCAGCTTTTGCTGCCACAGCAAAGGTGCCAGCGGGGAAAAGTAATGCTGGTTCTCACTGCCTCCTGGAACCCTTTCAAATGCCCCAGACAATTAAGCCCTCTCTGCTTTCCTGCGGACTCTATCCTCAAAAGCGCCTTTTTTCACTTTCGGCGCCCTCCGGTGGTAAAAAGACAAACATCCAGCTTTTGCTGCCACAGCAAAGGTGCCAGCGGGGAAAAGTAATGCTGGTTCTCACTGCCTCCTGGAACCTGTTCAAATGCCCCAGACAATTTGGCCCTCTCTGCTTTCCTGCGGACTCCATCCTCAAAAGCACCTGTTTTCGCTTTCGGCAGCCTCCGGAGCAAAAAAGACAAACGTCCAGTATTTGCTGCCACAGCAAAGGTGCCAGCGGGGAAAAGTAATGCTGGTTCTCACTGCCTCCTGGAACCCTTTCAAATGCCCCTGACAATTTGGCCCTCTCTGCTTTCCTGCGGACTCTATCCTCAAAAGCGCCTTTTTTCACTTTCGGCGCCCTCCGGTGGTAAAAAGACAAACGTCCAGCTTTTGCTGCCACAGCAAAGGTGCCAGCGGGGAAAAGTAATGCTGGTTCTCACTGCCTCCTGGAACCCTTTCAAATGCCACAGACAATTTGGCCCTCTCTGCTTTCCTGCGGACTCCATCCTCAAAAGCACCTGTTTTCGCTTTCGGCAGCCTCCGGAGCAAAAAAGACAAACGTCCAGCTTTTGCTGCCACAGCAAAGGTGCCAGCGGGGAAAAGTAATGCTGGTTCTCACTGCCTCCTGGAACCTCTTCAAATGCCCCAGACAATTTGGCCCTCTCTGCTTTCCTGCGGACTCCATCCTCAAAAGCACCTGTTTTCGCTTTCGGCAGCGTCCGGAGCAAAAAAGACAAACGTCCAGCTTTTGCTGCCACAGCAAAGGTGCCAGCGGGGAAAAGTAATGCTGGTTCTCACTGCCTCCTGGAACCCTTTCAAATGCCACAGACAATTTGGCCCTCTCTGCTTTCCTGTGGACTCCATCCTCAAAAGCACCTGTTTTCGCTTTCGGCAGCCTCCGGAGCAAAAAAGACAAACGTCCAGCTTTTGCTGCCACAGCAAAGGTGCCAGCGGGGAAAAGTAATGCTGGTTCTCACTGCCTCCTGGAACCTCTTCAAATGCCCCAGACAATTTGGCCCTCTCTGCTTTCCTGCGGACTCCATCCTCAAAAGCACTTGTTTTCGCTTTTGGCAACCTCCGGAGCAAAAAAGACAAACGTCCAGCTTTTGCTGCCACAGCAAAGGTGCCAGCGGGGAAAAGTAATGCTGGTTCTCACTGCCTCCTGGAACTCCTTCAAATGCACCAGACAATTTGGCCCTCTCTGCTTTCCTGCGGACTCCATCCTCAAAAGCACCTGTTTTCGCTTTCGGCAGCCTCCGGAGCAAAAAAGACAAACGTCCAGCTTTTGCTGCCACAGCAAAGGTGCCAGCGGGGAAAAGTAATGCTGGTTCTCACTGCCTCCTGGAACCCTTTCAAATGCCACAGACAATTAAGCCCTCTCTGCTTTCCTGCGGACTCTATCCTCAAAAGCGCCTTTTTTCACTTTCGGCGCCCTCCGGTGGTAAAAAGACAAACGTCCAGCTTTTGCTGCCACAGCAAAGGTGCGAGCGGGGAAAAGTGATGCTGGTTCTCACTGCCTCCTGGAACTCTTTCAAATGCCACAGACAATTTGGCCCTCTCTGCTTTCCTGCGGACTCCATCCTCAAAAGCACCTATTTTCGCTTTCGGCAGCCTCCGGAGCAAAAAAGACAAACGTCCAGCTTTTGCTGCCACAGCAAAGGTGCCAGCGGGGAAAAGTAATGCTGGTTCTCACTGCCTCCTGGAACCCTTTCAAATGCCACAGACAATTTGGCCCTCTCTGCTTTCCTGCGGACTCCATCCTCAAAAGCACCTGTTTTCGCTTTCGGCAGCCTCCGGAGCAAAAAAGACAAACGTCCAGCTTTTGCTGCCACAGCAAAGGTGCCAGCGGGGAAAAGTAATGCTGGTTCTCACTGCCTCCTGGAACCTCTTCAAATGCCCCAGACAATTTGGCCCTCTCTGCTTTCCTGCGGACTCCATCCTCAAAAGCACCTGTTTTCGCTTTTGGCAACCTCCGGAGCAAAAAAGACAAACGTCCAGCTTTTGCTGCCACAGCAAAGGTGCCAGCGGGGAAAAGTAATGCTGGTTCTCACTGCCTCCTGGAACCCTTTCAAATGCCCCAGACAATTTGGCCCTCTCTGCTTTCCTGCGGACTCCATCCTCAAAAGCACCTGTTTTCGCTTTCGGCAGCCTCCGGAGCAAAAAAGACAAACGTCCAGCTTTTGCTGCCACAGCAAAGGTGCCAGCGGGGAAAAGTAATGCTGGTTCTCACTGCCTCCTGGAACCCTTTCAAATGCCACAGACAATTAAGCCCTCTCTGCTTTCCTGCGGACTCTATCCTCAAAAGCGCCTTTTTTCACTTTCGGCGCCCTCCGGTGGTAAAAAGACAAACATCCAGCTTTTGCTGCCACAGCAAAGGTGCCAGCGGGGAAAAGTAATGCTGGTTCTCACTGCCTCCTGGAACCTGTTCAAATGCCACAGACAATTTGGCCCTCTCTGCTTTCCTGCGGACTCCATCCTCAAAAGCACCTGTTTTCGCTTTCGGCAGCCTCCGGAGCAAAAAAGACAAACGTCCAGCTTTTGCTGCCACAGCAAAGGTGCCAGCGGGGAAAAGTAATGCTGGTTCTCACTGCCTCCTGGAACCCTTTCAAATGCCCCTGACAATTTGGCCCTCTCTGCTTTCCTGCGGACTCTATCCTCAAAAGCGCCTTTTTTCACTTTCGGCGCCCTCCGGTGGTAAAAAGACAAACGTCCAGCTTTTGCTGCCACAGCAAAGGTGCCAGCGGGGAAAAGTAATGCTGGTTCTCACTGCCTCCTGGAACTCTTTCAAATGCCACAGACAATTTGGCCCTCTCTGCTTTGCTGCGGACTCCATCCTCAAAAGCACCTGTTTTCGCTTTCGGCAGCCTCCGGAGCAAAAAAGACAAACGTCCAGCTTTTGCTGCCACAGCAAAGGTGCCAGCGGGGAAAAGTAATGCTGGTTCTCACTGCCTCCTGGAACCTCTTCAAATGCCCCAGACAATTTGGCCCTCTCTGCTTTCCTGCGGACTCCATCCTCAAAAGCACCTGTTTTCGCTTTCGGCAGCGTCCGGAGCAAAAAAGACAAACGTCCAGCTTTTGCTGCCACAGCAAAGGTGCCAGCGGGGAAAAGTAATGCTGGTTCTCACTGCCTCCTGGAACCTGTTCAAATGCCCCAGACAATTTGGCCCTCTCTGCTTTCCTGCGGACTCCATCCTCAAAAGCACCTGTTTTCGCTTTCGGCAGCCTCCGGAGCAAAAAAGACAAACGTCCAGCTTTTGCTGCCACAGCAAAGGTGCCAGCGGGGAAAAGTAATGCTGGTTCTCACTGCCTCCTGGAACTCTTTCAAATGCCACAGACAATTTGGCCCTCTCTGCTTTCCTGTGGACTCCATCCTCAAAAGCACCTGTTTTCGCTTTCGGCAGCCTCCGGAGCAAAAAAGACAAACGTCCAGCTTTTGCTGCCACAGCAAAGGTGCCAGCGGGGAAAAGTAATGCTGGTTCTCACTGCCTCCTGGAACCTCTTCAAATGCCCCAGACAATTTGGCCCTCTCTGCTTTCCTGCGGACTCCATCCTCAAAAGCACCTGTTTTCGCTTTCGGCAACTTCCGGAGCAAAAAAGACAAACGTCCAGGTTTTGCTGCCACAGAAAAGGTGCCAGCGGGGAAAAGTAATGCTGGTTCTCACTGCCTCCTGGAACCCTTTCAAATGCCACAGACAATTTGGCCCTCTCTGCTTTCCTGCGGACTCCATCCTCAAAAGCACCTGTTTTCGCTTTCGGCAGCGTCCGGAGCAAAAAAGACAAACGTCCAGCTTTTGCTGCCACAGCAAAGGTGCCAGCGGGGAAAAGTAATGCTGGTTCTCACTGCCTCCTGGAACCTGTTCAAATGCCCCAGACAATTTGGCCCTCTCTGCTTTCCTGCGGACTCCATCCTCAAAAGCACCTGTTTTCGCTTTCGGCAGCCTCCGGAGCAAAAAAGACAAACGTCCAGCTTTTGCTGCCACAGCAAAGGTGCCAGCGGGGAAAAGTAATGCTGGTTCTCACTGCCTCCTGGAACTCTTTCAAATGCCACAGACAATTTGGCCCTCTCTGCTTTCCTGTGGACTCCATCCTCAAAAGCACCTGTTTTCGCTTTCGGCAGCCTCCGGAGCAAAAAAGACAAACGTCCAGCTTTTGCTGCCACAGCAAAGGTGCCAGCGGGGAAAAGTAATGCTGGTTCTCACTGCCTCCTGGAACCTCTTCAAATGCCCCAGACAATTTGGCCCTCTCTGCTTTCCTGCGGACTCCATCCTCAAAAGCACCTGTTTTCGCTTTCGGCAGCCTCCGGAGCAAAAAAGACAAACGTCCAGCTTTTGCTGCCACAGAAAAGGTGCCAGCGGGGAAAAGTAATGCTGGTTCTCACTGCCTCCTGGAACCCTTTCAAATGCCCCAGACAATTTGGCCCTCTCTGCTTTCCTGCGGACTCCATCCTCAAAAGCACCTATTTTTGCTTTCGGCGCCCTCCGGAGCAAAAAAGACAAACGTCCAGCTTTTGCTGCCACAGCAAAGGTGCCAGCGGGGAAAAGTAATGCTGGTTCTCACTGCCTCCTGGAACCCTTTCAAATGCCACAGACAATTTGGCCCTCTCTGCTTTCCTGTGGACTCCATCCTCAAAAGCACCTGTTTTCGCTTTCGGCAGCCTCCGGAGCAAAAAAGACAAACGTCCAGCTTTTGCTGCCACAGCAAAGGTGCCAGCGGGGAAAAGTAATGCTGGTTCTCACTGCCTCCTGGAACCTGTTCAAATGCCCCAGACAATTTGGCCCTCTCTGCTTTCCTGCGGACTCCATCCTCAAAAGCAGCTGTTTTCGCTTTTGGCAACCTCCGGAGCAAAAAAGACAAACGTCCAGCTTTTGCTGCCACAGCAAAGGTGCCAGCGGGGAAAAGTAATGCTGGTTCTCACTGCCTCCTGGAACCCTTTCAAATGCCACAGACAATTAAGCCCTCTCTGCTTTCCTGCGGACTCTATCCTCAAAAGCGCCTTTTTTCACTTTCGGCGCCCTCCGGTGGTAAAAAGACAAACGTCCAGCTTTTGCTGCCACAGCAAAGGTGCCAGCGGGGAAAAGTGATGCTGGTTCTCACTGCCTCCTGGAACTCTTTCAAATGCCACAGACCATTTGGCCCTCTCAGCTTTCCTGCGGACTCCATTCTCAAAAGCACCTATTTTCGCTTTCGGCAGCCTCCGGAGCAAAAAAGACAAACGTCCAGCTTTTGCTGCCACAGCAAAGGTGCCAGCGGGGAAAAGTAATGCTGGTTCTCACTGCCTCCTGGAACCCTTTCAAATGCCACAGACAATTTGGCCCTCTCTGCTTTCCTGCGGACTCCATCCTCAAAAGCACCTGTTTTCGCTTTCGGCAGCCTCCGGAGCAAAAAAGACAAACGTCCAGCTTTTGCTGCCACAGCAAAGGTGCCAGCGGGGAAAAGTAATGCTGGTTCTCACTGCCTCCTGGAACCCTTTCAAATGCCCCAGACAATTTGGCCCTCTCTGCTTTCCTGCGGACTCCATCCTCAAAAGCACCTGTTTTCGCTTTCGGCAGCGTCCGGAGCAAAAAAGACAAACGTCCAGCTTTTGCTGCCACAGCAAAGGTGCCAGCGGGGAAAAGTAATGCTGGTTCTCACTGCCTCCTGGAACCCTTTCAAATGCCCCTGACAATTTGGCCCTCTCTGCTTTCCTGCGGACTCTATCCTCAAAAGCGCCTTTTTTCACTTTCGGCGCCCTCCGGTGGTAAAAAGACAAACGTCCAGCTTTTGCTGCCACAGCAAAGGTGCCAGCGGGGAAAAGTGATGCTGGTTCTCACTGCCTCCTGGAACTCTTTCAAATGCCACAGACAATTTGGCCCTCTCTGCTTTCCTGCGGACTCCATCCTCAAAAGCACCTATTTTCGCTTTCGGCAGCGTCCGGAGCAAAAAAGACAAACGTCCAGCTTTTGCTGCCACAGCAAAGGTGCCAGCGGAGAAAAGTAATGCTGGTTCTCACTGCCTCCTGGAACCCTTTCAAATGCCACAGACAATTTGGCCCTCTCTGCTTTCCTGCTGACTCCATCCTCAAAAGCACCTGTTTTCGCTTTCGGCAGCCTCCGGAGCAAAAAAGACAAACGTCCAGCTTTTGCTGCCACAGCAAAGGTGCCAGCGGGGAAAAGTAATGCTGGTTCTCACTGCCTCCTGGAACCTGTTCAAATGCCCCAGACAATTTGGCCCTCTCTGCTTTCCTGCGGACTCCATCCTCAAAAGCACCTGTTTTCGCTTTCGGCAGCGTCCGGAGCAAAAAAGACAAACGTCCAGCTTTTGCTGCCACAGCAAAGGTGCCAGCGGGGAAAAGTAATGCTGGTTCTCACTGCCTCCTGGAACCTGTTCAAATGCCCCAGACAATTTGGCCCTCTCTGCTTTCCTGCGGACTCCATCCTCAAAAGCACCTGTTTTCGCTTTCGGCAGCCTCCGGAGCAAAAAAGACAAACGTCCAGCTTTTGCTGCCACAGCAAAGGTGCCAGCGGGGAAAAGTAATGCTGGTTCTCACTGCCTCCTGGAACCTGTTCAAATGCCCCAGACAATTTGGCCCTCTCTGCTTTCCTGCGGACTCCATCCTCAAAAGCAGCTGTTTTCGCTTTTGGCAACCTCCGGAGCAAAAAAGACAAACGTCCAGCTTTTGCTGCCACAGCAAAGGTGCCAGCGGGGAAAAGTAATGCTGGTTCTCACTGCCTCCTTGAACCCTTTCAAATGCCACAGACAATTAAGCCCTCTCTGCTTTCCTGCGGACTCTATCCTCAAAAGCGCCTTTTTTCACTTTCGGCGCCCTCCGGTGGTAAAAAGACAAACGTCCAGCTTTTGCTGCCACAGCAAAGGTGCCAGCGGGGAAAAGTGATGCTGGTTCTCACTGCCTCCTGGAACTCTTTCAAATGCCACAGACCATTTGGCCCTCTCTGCTTTCCTGCGGACTCCATTCTCAAAAGCACCTATTTTCGCTTTCGGCAGCCTCCGGAGCAAAAAAGACAAACGTCCAGCTTTTGCTGCCACAGCAAAGGTGCCAGCGGGGAAAAGTAATGCTGGTTCTCACTGCCTCCTGGAACCCTTTCAAATGCCACAGACAATTTGGCCCTCTCTGCTTTCCTGCGGACTCCATCCTCAAAAGCACCTGTTTTCGCTTTCGGCAACCTCCGGAGCAAAAAAGACAAACGTCCAGCTTTTGCTGCCACAGCAAAGGTGCCAGCGGGGAAAAGTAATGCTGGTTCTCACTGCCTCCTGGAACCCTTTCAAATGCCCCAGACAATTTGGCCCTCTCTGCTTTCCTGCGGACTCCATCCTCAAAAGCACCTGTTTTCGCTTTCGGCAGCGTCCGGAGCAAAAAAGACAAACGTCCAGCTTTTGCTGCCACAGCAAAGGTGCCAGCGGGGAAAAGTAATGCTGGTTCTCACTGCCTCCTGGAACCCTTTCAAATGCCCCTGACAATTTGGCCCTCTCTGCTTTCCTGCGGACTCTATCCTCAAAAGCGCCTTTTTTCACTTTCGGCGCCCTCCGGTGGTAAAAAGACAAACGTCCAGCTTTTGCTGCCACAGCAAAGGTGCCAGCGGGGAAAAGTGATGCTGGTTTTCACTGCCTCCTGGAACTCTTTCAAATGCCACAGACAATTTGGCCCTCTCTGCTTTCCTGCGGACTCCATCCTCAAAAGCACCTATTTTCGCTTTCGGCAGCGTCCGGAGCAAAAAAGACAAACGTCCAGCTTTTGCTGCCACAGCAAAGGTGCCAGCGGAGAAAAGTAATGCTGGTTCTCACTGCCTCCTGGAACCCTTTCAAATGCCACAGACAATTTGGCCCTCTCTGCTTTCCTGCGGACTCCATCCTCAAAAGCACCTGTTTTCGCTTTCGGCAGCCTCCGGAGCAAAAAAGACAAACGTCCAGCTTTTGCTGCCACAGCAAAGGTGCCAGCGGGGAAAAGTAATGCTGGTTCTCACTGCCTCCTGGAACCTGTTCAAATGCCCCAGACAATTTGGCCCTCTCTGCTTTCCTGCGGACTCCATCCTCAAAAGCACCTGTTTTCGCTTTCGGCAGCGTCCGGAGCAAAAAAGACAAACGTCCAGCTTTTGCTGCCACAGCAAAGGTGCCAGCGGGGAAAAGTAATGCTGGTTCTCACTGCCTCCTGGAACCTGTTCAAATGCCCCAGACAATTTGGCCCTCTCTGCTTTCCTGCGGACTCCATCCTCAAAAGCACCTGTTTTCGCTTTCGGCAGCCTCCGGAGCAAAAAAGACAAACGTCCAGCTTTTGCTGCCACAGCAAAGGTGCCAGCGGGGAAAAGTAATGCTGGTTCTCACTGCCTCCTGGAACTCTTTCAAATGCCACAGACAATTTGGCCCTCTGCTTTCCTGCGGACTCCATCCTCAAAAGCACCTGTTTTCGCTTTCGGCAGCCTCCGGAGCAAAAAAGACAAACGTCCAGCTTTTGCTGCCACAGCAAAGGTGCCAGCGGGGAAAAGTAATGCTGGTTCTCACTGCCTCCTGGAACCTCTTCAAATGCCCCAGACAATTTGGCCCTCTCTGCTTTCCTGCGGACTCCATCCTCAAAAGCACCTGTTTTCGCTTTCGGCAACTTCCGGAGCAAAATAGACAAACGTCCAGGTTTTGCTGCCACAGCAAAGGTGCCAGCGGGGAAAAGTAATGCTGGTTCTCACTGCCTCCTGGAACCCTTTCAAATGCCACAGACAATTTGGCCCTCTCTGCTTTCCTGCGGACTCCATCCTCAAAAGCACCTATTTTTGCTTTCGGCGCCCTCCGGAGCAAAAAAGACAAACGTCCAGCTTTTGCTGCCACAGCAAAGGTGCCAGCGGGGAAAAGTAATGCTGGTTCTCACTGCCTCCTGGAACCCTTTCAAATGCCACAGACAATTTGGCCCTCTCTGCTTTCCTGTGGACTCCATCCTCAAAAGCACCTGTTTTCGCTTTCGGCAGCCTCCGGAGCAAAAAAGACAAACGTCCAGCTTTTGCTGCCACAGCAAAGGTGCCAGCGGGGAAAAGTAATGCTGGTTCTCACTGCCTCCTGGAACCCTTTCAAATGCCCCAGACAATTTGGCCCTCTCTGCTTTCCTGCGGACTCCATCCTCAAAAGCGCCTTTTTTCACTTTCGGCGCCCTCCGGTGGTAAAAAGACAAACGTCCAGCTTTTGCTGCCACAGCAAAGGTGCCAGCGGGTAAAAGTAATGCTGGTTCTCACTGCCTCCTGGAACCTGTTCAAATGCCCCAGACAATTTGGCCCTCTCTGCTTTCCTGCGGACTCCATCCTCAAAAGCACCTGTTTTCGCTTTCGGCAGCCTCCGGAGCAAAAAAGACAAACGTCCAGCTTTTGCTGCCACAGCAAAGGTGCCAGCGGGGAAAAGTAATGCTGGTTCTCACTGCCTCCTGGAACTCTTTCAAATGCCACAGACAATTTGGCCCTCTCTGCTTTCCTGCGGACTCCATCCTCAAAAGCACCTGTTTTCGCTTTCGGCAGCCTCCGGAGCAAAAAAGACAAACGTCCAGCTTTTGCTGCCACAGCAAAGGTGCCAGCGGGGAAAAGTAATGCTGGTTCTCACTGCCTCCTGGAACCTGTTCAAATGCCCCAGACAATTTGGCCCTCTCTGCTTTCCTGCGGACTCCATCCTCAAAAGCACCTGTTTTCGTTTTCGGCAACTTCCGGAGCAAAAAAGACAAACGTCCAGCTTTTGCTGCCACAGCAAAGGTGCCAGCGGGGAAAAGTAATGCTGGTTCTCACTGCCTCCTGGAACTCTTTCAAATGCCACAGACAATTTGGCCCTCTCTGCTTTCCTGCGGACTCCATCCTCAAAAGCACCTATTTTTGCTTTCGGCGCCCTCCGGAGCAAAAAAGACAAACGTCCAGCTTTTGCTGCCACAGCAAAGGTGCCAGCGGGGAAAAGTAATGCTGGTTCTCACTGCCTCCTGGAACCCTTTCAAATGCCACAGACAATTTGGCCCTCTCTGCTTTCCTGTGGACTCCATCCTCAAAAGCACCTGTTTTCGCTTTCGGCAGCCTCCGGAGCAAAAAAGACAAACGTCCAGCTTTTGCTGCCACAGCAAAGGTGCCAGCGGGGAAAAGTAATGCTGGTCCTCATTGTCTCCTGGAACCTCTTCAAATGCCCCAGACAATTTGGCCCTCTCTGCTTTCCTGCGGACTCCATCCTCAAAAGCACCTGTTTTCGCTTTTGGCAACCTCCGGAGCAAAAAAGACAAACGTCCAGCTTTTGCTGCCACAGCAAAGGTGCCAGCGGGGAAAAGTAATGCTGGTTCTCACTGCCTCCTGGAACTCCTTCAAATGCCCCAGACAATTTGGCCCTCTCTGCTTTCCTGCGGACTCCATCCTCAAAAGCACCTGTTTTCGCTTTCGGCAGCCTCCGGAGCAAAAAAGACAAACGTCCAGCTTTTGCTGCCACAGCAAAGGTGCCAGCGGGGAAAAGTAATGCTGGTTCTCACTGCCTCCTGGAACCCTTTCAAATGCCACAGACAATTAAGCCCTCTCTGCTTTCCTGCGGACTCTATCCTCAAAAGCGCCTTTTTTCACTTTCGGCGCCCTCCGGTGGTAAAAAGACAAACGTCCAGCTTTTGCTGCCACAGCAAAGGTGCCAGCGGGGAAAAGTAATGCTGGTTCTCACTGCCTCCTGGAACCCTTTCAAATGCCCCAGACAATTTGGCCCTCTCTGCTTTCCTGCGGACTCCATCCTCAAAAGCACCTGTTTTCGCTTTCGGCAGCGTCCGGAGCAAAAAAGACAAACGTCCAGCTTTTGCTGCCACAGCAAAGGTGCCAGCGGGGAAAAGTAATGCTGGTTCTCACTGCCTCCTGGAACCCTTTCAAATGCCCCTGACAATTTGGCCCTCTCTGCTTTCCTGCGGACTCTATCCTCAAAAGCGCCTTTTTTCACTTTCGGCGCCCTCCGGTGGTAAAAAGACAAACGTCCAGCTTTTGCTGCCACAGCAAAGGTGCCAGCGGGGAAAAGTGATGCTGGTTCTCACTGCCTCCTGGAACTCTTTCAAATGCCACAGACAATTTGGCCCTCTCTGCTTTCCTGCGGACTCCATCCTCAAAAGCACCTATTTTCGCTTTCGGCAGCGTCCGGAGCAAAAAAGACAAACGTCCAGCTTTTGCTGCCACAGCAAAGGTGCCAGCGGAGAAAAGTAATGCTGGTTCTCACTGCCTCCTGGAACCCTTTCAAATGCCACAGACAATTTGGCCCTCTCTGCTTTCCTGCGGACTCCATCCTCAAAAGCACCTGTTTTCGCTTTCGGCAGCCTCCGGAGCAAAAAAGACAAACGTCCAGCTTTTGCTGCCACAGCAAAGGTGCCAGCGGGGAAAAGTAATGCTGGTTCTCACTGCCTCCTGGAACCTCTTCAAATGCCCCAGACAATTTGGCCCTCTCTGCTTTCCTGCGGACTCCATCCTCAAAAGCACCTGTTTTCGCTTTCGGCAGCCTCCGGAGCAAAAAAGACAAACGTCCAGCTTTTGCTGCCACAGCAAAGGTGCCAGCGGGGAAAAGTAATGCTGGTTCTCACTGCCTCTTGGAACCTGTTCAAATGCCCCAGACAATTTGGCCCTCTCTGCTTTCCTGCGGACTCCATCCTCAAAAGCACCTGTTTTCGCTTTCGGCAGCCTCCGGAGCAAAAAAGACAAACGTCCAGCTTTTGCTGCCACAGCAAAGGTGCCAGCGGGGAAAAGTAATGCTGGTTCTCACTGCCTCCTGGAACTCTTTCAAATGCCACAGACAATTTGGCCCTCTCTGCTTTCCTGCGGACTCCATCCTCAAAAGCACCTGTTTTCGCTTTCGGCAGCCTCCGGAGCAAAAAAGACAAACGTCCAGCTTTTGCTGCCACAGCAAAGGTGCCAGCGGGGAAAAGTAATGCTGGTTCTCACTGCCTCCTGGAACCTCTTCAAATGCCCCAGACAATTTGGCCCTCTCTGCTTTCCTGCGGACTCTATCCTCAAAAGCACCTGTTTTCGCTTTCGGCAACTTCCGGAGCAAAATAGACAAACGTCCAGCTTTTGCTGCCACAGCAAAGGTGCCAGCGGGGAAAAGTAATGCTGGTTCTCACTGCCTCCTGGAACCCTTTCAAATGCCACAGACAATTTGGCCCTCTCTGCTTTCCTGCGGACTCCATCCTCAAAAGCACCTGTTTTCGCTTTCGGCAGCCTCCGGAGCAAAAAAGACAAACGTCCAGCTTTTGCTGCCACAGCAAAGGTACCAGCGGGGAAAAGTAATGCTGGTTCTCACTGCCTCCTGGAACCTCTTCAAATGCCCTAGACAATTTGGCCCTCTCTGCTTTCCTGCGGACTCCATCCTCAAAAGCACCTGTTTTCGCTTTTGGCAACCTCCGGAGCAAAAAAGACAAACGTCCAGCTTTTGCTGCCACAGCAAAGGTGCCAGCGGGGAAAAGTAATGCTGGTTCTCACTGCCTCCTGGAACCCTTTCAAATGCCACAGACAATTTGGCCCTCTCTGCTTTCCTGCGGACTCCATCCTCAAAAGCACCTGTTTTCGCTTTCGGCATCCTCCGGAGCAAAAAAGACAAACGTCCAGCTTTTGCTGCCACAGCAAAGGTGCCAGCGGGGAAAAGTAATGCTGGTTCTCACTGCCTCCTGGAACCCTTTCAAATGCCACAGACAATTAAGCCCTCTCTGCTTTCCTGCGGACTCTATCCTCAAAAGCGCCTTTTTTCACTTTCGGCGCCCTCCGGTGGTAAAAAGACAAACATCCAGCTTTTGCTGCCACAGCAAAGGTGCCAGCGGGGAAAAGTAATGCTGGTTCTCACTGCCTCCTGGAACCTGTTCAAATGCCCCAGACAATTTGGCCCTCTCTGCTTTCCTGCGGACTCCATCCTCAAAAGCACCTGTTTTCGCTTTCGGCAGCCTCCGGAGCAAAAAAGACAAACGTCCAGCTTTTGCTGCCACAGCAAAGGTGCCAGCGGGGAAAAGTAATGCTGGTTCTCACTGCCTCCTGGAACCCTTTCAAATGCCCCTGACAATTTGGCCCTCTCTGCTTTCCTGCGGACTCTATCCTCAAAAGCGCCTTTTTTCACTTTCGGCGCCCTCCGGTGGTAAAAAGACAAACGTCCAGCTTTTGCTGCCACAGCAAAGGTGCCAGCGGGGAAAAGTAATGCTGGTTCTCACTGCCTCCTGGAACTCTTTCAAATGCCACAGACAATTTGGCCCTCTCTGCTTTGCTGCGGACTCCATCCTCAAAAGCACCTGTTTTCGCTTTCGGCAGCCTCCGGAGCAAAAAAGACAAACGTCCAGCTTTTGCTGCCACAGCAAAGGTGCCAGCGGGGAAAAGTAATGCTGGTTCTCACTGCCTCCTGGAACCTCTTCAAATGCCCCAGACAATTTGGCCCTCTCTGCTTTCCTGCGGACTCCATCCTCAAAAGCACCTGTTTTCGCTTTCGGCAGCGTCCGGAGCAAAAAAGACAAACGTCCAGCTTTTGCTGCCACAGCAAAGGTGCCAGCGGGGAAAAGTAATGCTGGTTCTCACTGCCTCCTGGAACCTGTTCAAATGCCCCAGACAATTTGGCCCTCTCTGCTTTCCTGCGGACTCCATCCTCAAAAGCACCTGTTTTCGCTTTCGGCAGCCTCCGGAGCAAAAAAGACAAACGTCCAGCTTTTGCTGCCACAGCAAAGGTGCCAGCGGGGAAAAGTAATGCTGGTTCTCACTGCCTCCTGGAACTCTTTCAAATGCCCCAGACAATTTGGCCCTCTCTGCTTTCCTGCGGACTCCATCCTCAAAAGCACCTGTTTTCGCTTTCGGCAGCCTCCGGAGCAAAAAAGACAAACGTCCAGCTTTTGCTGCCACAGCAAAGGTGCCAGCGGGGAAAAGTAATGCTTGTTCTCACTGCCTCCTGGAACCTCTTCAAATGCCCCAGACAATTTGGCCCTCTCTGCTTTCCTGCGGACTCCATCCTCAAAAGCACCTGTTTTCGCTTTCGGCAACTTCCGGAGCAAAAAAGACAAACGTCCAGGTTTTGCTGCCACAGCAAAGGTGCCAGCGGGGAAAAGTAATGCTGGTTCTCACTGCCTCCTGGAACCCTTTCAAATGCCACAGACAATTTGGCCCTCTCTGCTTTCCTGCGGACTCCATCCTCAAAAGCACCTATTTTTGCTTTCGGCGCCCTCCGGAGCAAAAAAGACAAACGTCCAGCTTTTGCTGCCACAGCAAAGGTGCCAGCGGGGAAAAGTAATGCTGGTTCTCACTGCCTCCTGGAACCCTTTCAAATGCCACAGACAATTTGGCCCTCTCTGCTTTCCTGTGGACTCCATCCCTAAAAGCACCTGTTTTCGCTTTCGGCAGCCTCCGGAGCAAAAAAGACAAACGTCCAGCTTTTGCTGCCACAGCAAAGGTGCCAGCGGGGAAAAGTAATGCTGGTTCTCACTGCCTCCTGGAACCTGTTCAAATGCCCCAGACAATTTGGCCCTCTCTGCTTTCCTGCGGACTCCATCCTCAAAAGCAGCTGTTTTCGCTTTTGGCAACCTCCGGAGCAAAAAAGACAAACGTCCAGCTTTTGCTGCCACAGCAAAGGTGCCAGCGGGGAAAAGTAATGCTGGTTCTCACTGCCTCCTGGAACCCTTTCAAATGCCACAGACAATTAAGCCCTCTCTGCTTTCCTGCGGACTCTATCCTCAAAAGCGCCTTTTTTCACTTTCGGCGCCCTCCGGTGGTAAAAAGACAAACGTCCAGCTTTTGCTGCCACAGCAAAGGTGCCAGCGGGGAAAAGTGATGCTGGTTCTCACTGCCTCCTGGAACTCTTTCAAATGCCACAGACCATTTGGCCCTCTCTGCTTTCCTGCGGACTCCATTCTCAAAAGCACCTATTTTCGCTTTCGGCAGCCTCCGGAGCAAAAAAGACAAACGTCCAGCTTTTGCTGCCACAGCAAAGGTGCCAGCGGGGAAAAGTAATGCTGGTTCTCACTGCCTCCTGGAACCCTTTCAAATGCCACAGACAATTTGGCCCTCTCTGCTTTCCTGCGGACTCCATCCTCAAAAGCACCTGTTTTCGCTTTCGGCAGCCTCCGGAGCAAAAAAGACAAACGTCCAGCTTTTGCTGCCACAGCAAAGGTGCCAGCGGGGAAAAGTAATGCTGGTTCTCACTGCCTCCTGGAACTCCTTCAAATGCCCCAGACAATTTGGCCCTCTCTGCTTTCCTGCGGACTCCATCCTCAAAAGCACCTGTTTTCGCTTTCGGCAGCCTCCGGAGCAAAAAAGACAAACGTCCAGCTTTTGCTGCCACAGCAAAGGTGCCAGCGGGGAAAAGTAATGCTGGTTCTCACTGCCTCCTGGAACCCTTTCAAATGCCACAGACAATTAAGCCCTCTCTGCTTTCCTGCGGACTCTATCCTCAAAAGCGCCTTTTTTCACTTTCGGCGCCCTCCGGTGGTAAAAAGACAAACGTCCAGCTTTTGCTGCCACAGCAAAGGTGCCAGCGGGGAAAAGTAATGCTGGTTCTCACTGCCTCCTGGAACCCTTTCAAATGCCCCAGACAATTTGGCCCTCTCTGCTTTCCTGCGGACTCCATCCTCAAAAGCACCTGTTTTCGCTTTCGGCAGCGTCCGGAGCAAAAAAGACAAACGTCCAGCTTTTGCTGCCACAGCAAAGGTGCCAGCGGGGAAAAGTAATGCTGGTTCTCACTGCCTCCTGGAACCCTTTCAAATGCCCCTGACAATTTGGCCCTCTCTGCTTTCCTGCGGACTCTATCCTCAAAAGCGCCTTTTTTCACTTTCGGCGCCCTCCGGTGGTAAAAAGACAAACGTCCAGCTTTTGCTGCCACAGCAAAGGTGCCAGCGGGGAAAAGTGATGCTGGTTCTCACTGCCTCCTGGAACTCTTTCAAATGCCACAGACAATTTGGCCCTCTCTGCTTTCCTGCGGACTCCATCCTCAAAAGCACCTATTTTCGCTTTCGGCAGCGTCCGGAGCAAAAAAGACAAACGTCCAGCTTTTGCTGCCACAGCAAAGGTGCCAGCGGAGAAAAGTAATGCTGGTTCTCACTGCCTCCTGGAACCCTTTCAAATGCCACAGACAATTTGGCCCTCTCTGCTTTCCTGCGGACTCCATCCTCAAAAGCACCTGTTTTCGCTTTCGGCAGCCTCCGGAGCAAAAAAGACAAACGTCCAGCTTTTGCTGCCACAGCAAAGGTGCCAGCGGGGAAAAGTAATGCTGGTTCTCACTGCCTCCTGGAACCTCTTCAAATGCCCCAGACAATTTGGCCCTCTCTGCTTTCCTGCGGACTCCATCCTCAAAAGCACCTGTTTTCGCTTTCGGCAGCGTCCGGAGCAAAAAAGACAAACGTCCAGCTTTTGCTGCCACAGCAAAGGTGCCAGCGGGGAAAAGTAATGCTGGTTCTCACTGCCTCTTGGAACCTGTTCAAATGCCCCAGACAATTTGGCCCTCTCTGCTTTCCTGCAGACTCCATCCTCAAAAGCACCTGTTTTCGCTTTCGGCAGCCTCCGGAGCAAAAAAGACAAACGTCCAGCTTTTGCTGCCACAGCAAAGGTGCCAGCGGGGAAAAGTAATGCTGGTTCTCACTGCCTCCTGGAACTCTTTCAAATGCCACAGACAATTTGGCCCTCTCTGCTTTCCTGCGGACTCCATCCTCAAAAGCACCTGTTTTCGCTTTCGGCAGCCTCCGGAGCAAAAAAGACAAACGTCCAGCTTTTGCTGCCACAGCAAAGGTGCCAGCGGGGAAAAGTAATGCTGGTTCTCACTGCCTCCTGGAACCTCTTCAAATGCCCCAGACAATTTGGCCCTCTCTGCTTTCCTGCGGACTCTATCCTCAAAAGCACCTGTTTTCGCTTTCGGCAACTTCCGGAGCAAAATAGACAAACGTCCAGCTTTTGCTGCCACAGCAAAGGTGCCAGCGGGGAAAAGTAATGCTGGTTCTCACTGCCTCCTGGAACCCTTTCAAATGCCCCAGACAATTTGGCCCTCTCTGCTTTCCTGCGGACTCCATCCTCAAAAGCACCTGTTTTCGCTTTCGGCAGCGTCCGGAGCAAAAAAGACAAACGTCCAGCTTTTGCTGCCACAGCAAAGGTGCCAGCGGGGAAAAGTAATGCTGGTTCTCACTGCCTCCTGGAACCCTTTCAAATGCCCCTGACAATTTGGCCCTCTCTGCTTTCCTGCGGACTCTATCCTCAAAAGCGCCTTTTTTCACTTTCGGCGCCCTCCGGTGGTAAAAAGACAAACGTCCAGCTTTTGCTGCCACAGCAAAGGTGCCAGCGGGGAAAAGTGATGCTGGTTCTCACTGCCTCCTGGAACTCTTTCAAATGCCACAGACAATTTGGCCCTCTCTGCTTTCCTGCGGACTCCATCCTCAAAAGCACCTATTTTCGCTTTCGGCAGCGTCCGGAGCAAAAAAGACAAACGTCCAGCTTTTGCTGCCACAGCAAAGGTGCCAGCGGAGAAAAGTAATGCTGGTTCTCACTGCCTCCTGGAACCCTTTCAAATGCCACAGACAATTTGGCCCTCTCTGCTTTCCTGCGGACTCCATCCTCAAAAGCACCTGTTTTCGCTTTCGGCAGCCTCCGGAGCAAAAAAGACAAACGTCCAGCTTTTGCTGCCACAGCAAAGGTGCCAGCGGGGAAAAGTAATGCTGGTTCTCACTGCCTCCTGGAACCTCTTCAAATGCCCCAGACAATTTGGCCCTCTCTGCTTTCCTGCGGACTCCATCCTCAAAAGCACCTGTTTTCGCTTTCGGCAGCGTCCGGAGCAAAAAAGACAAACGTCCAGCTTTTGCTGCCACAGCAAAGGTGCCAGCGGGGAAAAGTAATGCTGGTTCTCACTGCCTCTTGGAACCTGTTCAAATGCCCCAGACAATTTGGCCCTCTCTGCTTTCCTGCAGACTCCATCCTCAAAAGCACCTGTTTTCGCTTTCGGCAGCCTCCGGAGCAAAAAAGACAAACGTCCAGCTTTTGCTGCCACAGCAAAGGTGCCAGCGGGGAAAAGTAATGCTGGTTCTCACTGCCTCCTGGAACTCTTTCAAATGCCACAGACAATTTGGCCCTCTCTGCTTTCCTGCGGACTCCATCCTCAAAAGCACCTGTTTTCGCTTTCGGCAGCCTCCGGAGCAAAAAAGACAAACGTCCAGCTTTTGCTGCCACAGCAAAGGTGCCAGCGGGGAAAAGTAATGCTGGTTCTCACTGCCTCTTGGAACCTGTTCAAATGCCCCAGACAATTTGGCCCTCTCTGCTTTCCTGCAGACTCCATCCTCAAAAGCACCTGTTTTCGCTTTCGGCAGCCTCCGGAGCAAAAAAGACAAACGTCCAGCTTTTGCTGCCACAGCAAAGGTGCCAGCGGGGAAAAGTAATGCTGGTTCTCACTGCCTCCTGGAACTCTTTCAAATGCCACAGACAATTTGGCCCTCTCTGCTTTCCTGCGGACTCCATCCTCAAAAGCACCTGTTTTCGCTTTCGGCAGCCTCCGGAGCAAAAAAGACAAACGTCCAGCTTTTGCTGCCACAGCAAAGGTGCCAGCGGGGAAAAGTAATGCTGGTTCTCACTGCCTCCTGGAACCTCTTCAAATGCCCCAGACAATTTGGCCCTCTCTGCTTTCCTGCGGACTCTATCCTCAAAAGCACCTGTTTTCGCTTTCGGCAACTTCCGGAGCAAAATAGACAAACGTCCAGCTTTTGCTGCCACAGCAAAGGTGCCAGCGGGGAAAAGTAATGCTGGTTCTCACTGCCTCCTGGAACCCTTTCAAATGCCACAGACAATTTGGCCCTCTCTGCTTTCCTGCGGACTCCATCCTCAAAAGCACCTGTTTTCGCTTTCGGCAGCCTCCGGAGCAAAAAAGACAAACGTCCAGCTTTTGCTGCCACAGCAAAGGTGCCAGCGGGGAAAAGTAATGCTGGTTCTCACTGCCTCTTGGAACCTCTTCAAATGCCCCAGACAATTTGGCCCTCTCTGCTTTCCTGCGGACTCCATCCTCAAAAGCACCTGTTTTCGCTTTTGGCAACCTCCGGAGCAAAAAAGACAAACGTCCAGCTTTTGCTGCCACAGCAAAGGTGCCAGCGGGGAAAAGTAATGCTGGTTCTCACTGCCTCCTGGAACCCTTTCAAATGCCCCAGACAATTTGGCCCTCTCTGCTTTCCTGCGGACTCCATCCTCAAAAGCACCTGTTTTCGCTTTCGGCATCCTCCGGAGCAAAAAAGACAAACGTCCAGCTTTTGCTGCCACAGCAAAGGTGCCAGCGGGGAAAAGTAATGCTGGTTTTCACTGCCTCCTGGAACCCTTTCAAATGCCACAGACAATTAAGCCCTCTCTGCTTTCCTGCGGACTCTATCCTCAAAAGCGCCTTTTTTCACTTTCGGCGCCCTCCGGTGGTAAAAAGACAAACATCCAGCTTTTGCTGCCACAGCAAAGGTGCCAGCGGGGAAAAGTAATGCTGGTTCTCACTGCCTCCTGGAACCTGTTCAAATGCCCCAGACAATTTGGCCCTCTCTGCTTTCCTGCGGACTCCATCCTCAAAAGCACCTGTTTTCGCTTTCGGCAGCCTCCGGAGCAAAAAAGACAAACGTCCAGCTTTTGCTGCCACAGCAAAGGTGCCAGCGGGGAAAAGTAATGCTGGTTCTCACTGCCTCCTGGAACCCTTTCAAATGCCCCTGACAATTTGGCCCTCTCTGCTTTCCTGCGGACTCTATCCTCAAAAGCGCCTTTTTTCACTTTCGGCGCCCTCCGGTGGTAAAAAGACAAACGTCCAGCTTTTGCTGCCACAGCAAAGGTGCCAGCGGGGAAAAGTAATGCTGGTTCTCACTGCCTCCTGGAACTCTTTCAAATGCCACAGACAATTTGGCCCTCTCTGCTTTGCTGCGGACTCCATCCTCAAAAGCACCTGTTTTCGCTTTCGGCAGCCTCCGGAGCAAAAAAGACAAACGTCCAGCTTTTGCTGCCACAGCAAAGGTGCCAGCGGGGAAAAGTAATGCTGGTTCTCACTGCCTCCTGGAACCTCTTCAAATGCCCCAGACAATTTGGCCCTCTCTGCTTTCCTGCGGACTCCATCCTCAAAAGCACCTGTTTTCGCTTTCGGCAGCGTCCGGAGCAAAAAAGACAAACGTCCAGCTTTTGCTGCCACAGCAAAGGTGCCAGCGGGGAAAAGTAATGCTGGTTCTCACTGCCTCTTGGAACCTGTTCAAATGCCCCAGACAATTTGGCCCTCTCTGCTTTCCTGCGGACTCCATCCTCAAAAGCACCTGTTTTCGCTTTCGGCAGCCTCCGGAGCAAAAAAGACAAACGTCCAGCTTTTGCTGCCACAGCAAAGGTGCCAGCGGGGAAAAGTAATGCTGGTTCTCACTGCCTCCTGGAACTCTTTCAAATGCCACAGACAATTTGGCCCTCTCTGCTTTCCTGCTGACTCCATCCTCAAAAGCACCTGTTTTCGCTTTCGGCAGCCTCCGGAGCAAAAAAGACAAACGTCCAGCTTTTGCTGCCACAGCAAAGGTGCCAGCGGGGAAAAGTAATGCTTGTTCTCACTGCCTCCTGGAACCTCTTCAAATGCCCCAGACAATTTGGCCCTCTCTGCTTTCCTGCGGACTCCATCCTCAAAAGCACCTGTTTTCGCTTTCGGCAACTTCCGGAGCAAAAAAGACAAACGTCCAGGTTTTGCTGCCACAGCAAAGGTGCCAGCGGGGAAAAGTAATGCTGGTTCTCACTGCCTCCTGGAACCCTTTCAAATGCCACAGACAATTTGGCCCTCTCTGCTTTCCTGCGGACTCCATCCTCAAAAGCACCTATTTTTGCTTTCGGCGCCCTCCGGAGCAAAAAAGACAAACGTCCAGCTTTTGCTGCCACAGCAAAGGTGCCAGCGGGGAAAAGTAATGCTGGTTCTCACTGCCTCCTGGAACCCTTTCAAATGCCACAGACAATTTGGCCCTCTCTGCTTTCCTGTGGACTCCATCCTCAAAAGCACCTGTTTTCGCTTTCGGCAGCCTCCGGAGCAAAAAAGACAAACGTCCAGCTTTTGCTGCCACAGCAAAGGTGCCAGCGGGGAAAAGTAATGCTGGTTCTCACTGCCTCCTGGAACCTCTTCAAATGCCCCAGACAATTTGGCCCTCTCTGCTTTCCTGCGGACTCCATCCTCAAAAGCACCTGTTTTCGCTTTCGGCAGCGTCCGGAGCAAAAAAGACAAACGTCCAGCTTTTGCTGCCACAGCAAAGGTGCCAGCGGGGAAAAGTAATGCTGGTTCTCACTGCCTCCTGGAACCTGTTCAAATGCCCCAGACAATTTGGCCCTCTCTGCTTTCCTGCGGACTCCATCCTCAAAAGCACCTGTTTTCGCTTTCGGCAGCCTCCGGAGCAAAAAAGACAAACGTCCAGCTTTTGCTGCCACAGCAAAGGTGCCAGCGGGGAAAAGTAATGCTGGTTCTCACTGCCTCCTGGAACTCTTTCAAATGCCACAGACAATTTGGCCCTCTCTGCTTTCCTGCGGACTCCATCCTCAAAAGCACCTGTTTTCGCTTTCGGCAGCCTCCGGAGCAAAAAAGACAAACGTCCAGCTTTTGCTGCCACAGCAAAGGTGCCAGCGGGGAAAAGTAATGCTGGTTCTCACTGCCTCCTGGAACCTCTTCAAATGCCCCAGACAATTTGGCCCTCTCTGCTTTCCTGCGGACTCTATCCTCAAAAGCACCTGTTTTCGCTTTCGGCAACTTCCGGAGCAAAATAGACAAACGTCCAGCTTTTGCTGCCACAGCAAAGGTGCCAGCGGGGAAAAGTAATGCTGGTTCTCACTGCCTCCTGGAACCCTTTCAAATGCCACAGACAATTTGGCCCTCTCTGCTTTCCTGCGGACTCCATCCTCAAAAGCACCTGTTTTCGCTTTCGGCAGCCTCCGGAGCAAAAAAGACAAACGTCCAGCTTTTGCTGCCACAGCAAAGGTGCCAGCGGGGAAAAGTAATGCTGGTTCTCACTGCCTCCTGGAACCTCTTCAAATGCCCCAGACAATTTGGCCCTCTCTGCTTTCCTGCGGACTCCATCCTCAAAAGCACCTGTTTTCGCTTTTGGCAACCTCCGGAGCAAAAAAGACAAACGTCCAGCTTTTGCTGCCACAGCAAAGGTGCCAGCGGGGAAAAGTAATGCTGGTTCTCACTGCCTCCTGGAACCCTTTCAAATGCCCCAGACAATTTGGCCCTCTCTGCTTTCCTGCGGACTCCATCCTCAAAAGCACTTGTTTTCGCTTTCGGCAGCCTCCAGAGCAAAAAAGACAAACGTCCAGCTTTTGCTGCCACAGCAAAGGTGCCAGCGGGGAAAAGTAATGCTGGTTCTCACTGCCTCCTGGAACCCTTTCAAATGCCACAGACAATTAAGCCCTCTCTGCTTTCCTGCGGACTCTATCCTCAAAAGCGCCTTTTTTCACTTTCGGCGCCCTCCGGTGGTAAAAAGACAAACATCCAGCTTTTGCTGCCACAGCAAAGGTGCCAGCGGGGAAAAGTAATGCTGGTTCTCACTGCCTCCTGGAACCTGTTCAAATGCCCCAGAAAATTTGGCCCTCTCTGCTTTCCTGCGGACTCCATCCTCAAAAGCACCTGTTTTCGCTTTCGGCAGCCTCCGGAGCAAAAAAGACAAACGTCCAGCTTTTGCTGCCACAGCAAAGGTGCCAGCGGGGAAAAGTAATGCTGGTTCTCACTGCCTCCTGGAACCCTTTCAAATGCCCCAGACAATTTGGCCCTCTCTGCTTTCCTGCGGACTCTATCCTCAAAAGCGCCTTTTTTCACTTTCGGCGCCCTCCGGTGGTAAAAAGACAAACGTCCAGCTTTTGCTGCCACAGCAAAGGTGCCAGCGGGGAAAAGTAATGCTGGTTCTCACTGCCTCCTGGAACCTCTTCAAATGCCCCAGACAATTTGGCCCTCTCTGCTTTCCTGCGGACTCCATCCTCAAAAGCACCTGTTTTCGCTTTCGGCAGCGTCCGGAGCAAAAAAGACAAACGTCCAGCTTTTGCTGCCACAGCAAAGGTGCCAGCGGGGAAAAGTAATGCTGGTTCTCACTGCCTCCTGGAACCTGTTCAAATGCCCCGGACAATTTGGCCCTCTCTGCTTTCCTGCGGACTCCATCCTCAAAAGCACCTGTTTTCGCTTTCGGCAGCCTCCGGAGCAAAAAAGACAAACGTCCAGCTTTTGCTGCCACAGCAAAGGTGCCAGCGGGGAAAAGTAATGCTGGTTCTCACTGCCTCCTGGAACTCTTTCAAATGCCACAGACAATTTGGCCCTCTCTGCTTTCCTGCGGACTCCATCCTCAAAAGCACCTGTTTTCGCTTTCGGCAGCCTCCGGAGCAAAAAAGACAAACGTCCAGCTTTTGCTGCCACAGCAAAGGTGCCAGCGGGGAAAAGTAATGCTGGTTCTCACTGCCTCCTGGAACCCTTTCAAATGCCACAGACAATTTGGCCCTCTCTGCTTTCCTGCGGACTCCATCCTCAAAAGCACCTATTTTTGCTTTCGGCGCCCTCCGGAGCAAAAAAGACAAACGTCCAGCTTTTGCTGCCACAGCAAAGGTGCCAGCGGGGAAAAGTAATGCTGGTTCTCACTGCCTCCTGGAACCCTTTCAAATGCCACAGACAATTTGGCCCTCTCTGCTTTCCTGCGGACTCCATCCTCAAAAGCACCTGTTTTCGCTTTCGGCAGCCTCCGGAGCAAAAAAGACAAACGTCCAGCTTTTGCTGCCACAGCAAAGGTGCCAGCGGGGAAAAGTAATGCTGGTTCTCACTGCCTCCTGGAACCTGTTCAAATGCCCCAGACAATTTGGCCCTCTCTGCTTTCCTGCGGACTCCATCCTCAAAAGCACCTGTTTTCGCTTTCGGCAGCCTCCGGAGCAAAAAAGACAAACGTCCAGCTTTTGCTGCCACAGCAAAGGTGCCAGCGGGGAAAAGTAATGCTGGTTCTCACTGCCTCCTGGAACCTCTTCAAATGCCCCAGACAATTTGGCCCTCTCTGCTTTCCTGCGGACTCCATCCTCAAAAGCACCTATTTTTGCTTTCGGCGCCCTCCGGAGCAAAAAAGACAAACGTCCAGCTTTTGCTGCCACAGCAAAGGTGCCAGCGGGGAAAAGTAATGCTGGTTCTCACTGCCTCCTGGAACCCTTTCAAATGCCACAGACAATTTGGCCCTCTCTGCTTTCCTGTGGACTCCATCCTCAAAAGCACCTGTTTTCGCTTTCGGCAGCCTCCGGAGCAAAAAAGACAAACGTCCAGCTTTTGCTGCCACAGCAAAGGTGCCAGCGGGGAAAAGTAATGCTGGTTCTCACTGCCTCCTGGAACCTGTTCAAATGCCCCAGACAATTTGGCCCTCTCTGCTTTCCTGCGGACTCCATCCTCAAAAGCACCTGTTTTCGCTTTCGGCAGCCTCCGGAGCAAAAAAGACAAACGTCCAGCTTTTGCTGCCACAGCAAAGGTGCCAGCGGGGAAAAGTAATGCTTGTTCTCACTGCCTCCTGGAACCTCTTCAAATGCCCCAGACAATTTGGCCCTCTCTGCTTTCCTGCGGACTCCATCCTCAAAAGCACCTGTTTTCGCTTTCGGCAACTTCCGGAGCAAAAAAGACAAACGTCCAGCTTTTGCTGCCACAGCAAAGGTGCCAGCGGGGAAAAGTAATGCTGGTTCTCACTGCCTCCTGGAACCCTTTCAAATGCCCCAGACAATTTGGCCCTCTCTGCTTTCCTGCGGACTCCATCCTCAAAAGCACCTGTTTTCGCTTTCGGCAGCGTCCGGAGCAAAAAAGACAAACGTCCAGCTTTTGCTGCCACAGCAAAGGTGCCAGCGGGGAAAAGTAATGCTGGTTCTCACTGCCTCCTGGAACCCTTTCAAATGCCCCTGACAATTTGGCCCTCTCTGCTTTCCTGCGGACTCTATCCTCAAAAGCGCCTTTTTTCACTTTCGGCGCCCTCCGGTGGTAAAAAGACAAACGTCCAGCTTTTGCTGCCACAGCAAAGGTGCCAGCGGGGAAAAGTGATGCTGGTTCTCACTGCCTCCTGGAACTCTTTCAAATGCCACAGACAATTTGGCCCTCTCTGCTTTCCTGCGGACTCCATCCTCAAAAGCACCTATTTTCGCTTTCGGCAGCGTCCGGAGCAAAAAAGACAAACGTCCAGCTTTTGCTGCCACAGCAAAGGTGCCAGCGGAGAAAAGTAATGCTGGTTCTCACTGCCTCCTGGAACCCTTTCAAATGCCACAGACAATTTGGCCCTCTCTGCTTTCCTGCGGACTCCATCCTCAAAAGCACCTGTTTTCGCTTTCGGCAGCCTCCGGAGCAAAAAAGACAAACGTCCAGCTTTTGCTGCCACAGCAAAGGTGCCAGCGGGGAAAAGTAATGCTGGTTCTCACTGCCTCCTGGAACCTGTTCAAATGCCACAGACAATTTGGCCCTCTCTGCTTTCCTGCGGACTCCATCCTCAAAAGCACCTGTTTTCGCTTTCGGCAGCGTCCGGAGCAAAAAAGACAAACGTCCAGCTTTTGCTGCCACAGCAAAGGTGCCAGCGGGGAAAAGTAATGCTGGTTCTCACTGCCTCCTGGAACCTGTTCAAATGCCCCAGACAATTTGGCCCTCTCTGCTTTCCTGCGGACTCCATCCTCAAAAGCACCTGTTTTCGCTTTCGGCAGCCTCCGGAGCAAAAAAGACAAACGTCCAGCTTTTGCTGCCACAGCAAAGGTGCCAGCGGGGAAAAGTAATGCTGGTTCTCACTGCCTCCTGGAACCTGTTCAAATGCCCCAGACAATTTGGCCCTCTCTGCTTTCCTGCGGACTCCATCCTCAAAAGCAGCTGTTTTCGCTTTTGGCAACCTCCGGAGCAAAAAAGACAAACGTCCAGCTTTTGCTGCCACAGCAAAGGTGCCAGCGGGGAAAAGTAATGCTGGTTCTCACTGCCTCCTTGAACCCTTTCAAATGCCACAGACAATTAAGCCCTCTCTGCTTTCCTGCGGACTCTATCCTCAAAAGCGCCTTTTTTCACTTTCGGCGCCCTCCGGTGGTAAAAAGACAAACGTCCAGCTTTTGCTGCCACAGCAAAGGTGCCAGCGGGGAAAAGTGATGCTGGTTCTCACTGCCTCCTGGAACTCTTTCAAATGCCACAGACCATTTGGCCCTCTCTGCTTTCCTGCGGACTCCATTCTCAAAAGCACCTATTTTCGCTTTCGGCAGCCTCCGGAGCAAAAAAGACAAACGTCCAGCTTTTGCTGCCACAGCAAAGGTGCCAGCGGGGAAAAGTAATGCTGGTTCTCACTGCCTCCTGGAACCCTTTCAAATGCCACAGACAATTTGGCCCTCTCTGCTTTCCTGCGGACTCCATCCTCAAAAGCACCTGTTTTCGCTTTCGGCAGCCTCCGGAGCAAAAAAGACAAACGTCCAGCTTTTGCTGCCACAGCAAAGGTGCCAGCGGGGAAAAGTAATGCTGGTTCTCACTGCCTCCTGGAACCCTTTCAAATGCCCCAGACAATTTGGCCCTCTCTGCTTTGCTGCGGACTCCATCCTCAAAAGCACCTGTTTTCGCTTTCGGCAGCGTCCGGAGCAAAAAAGACAAACGTCCAGCTTTTGCTGCCACAGCAAAGGTGCCAGCGGGGAAAAGTAATGCTGGTTCTCACTGCCTCCTGGAACCCTTTCAAATGCCCCTGACAATTTGGCCCTCTCTGCTTTCCTGCGGACTCCATCCTCAAAAGCGCCTTTTTTCACTTTCGGCGCCCTCCGGTGGTAAAAAGACAAACGTCCAGCTTTTGCTGCCACAGCAAAGGTGCCAGCGGGGAAAAGTGATGCTGGTTCTCACTGCCTCCTGGAACTCTTTCAAATGCCACAGACAATTTGGCCCTCTCTGCTTTCCTGCGGACTCCATCCTCAAAAGCACCTATTTTCGCTTTCGGCAGCGTCCGGAGCAAAAAAGACAAACGTCCAGCTTTTGCTGCCACAGCAAAGGTGCCAGCGGAGAAAAGTAATGCTGGTTCTCACTGCCTCCTGGAACCCTTTCAAATGCCACAGACAATTTGGCCCTCTCTGCTTTCCTGCGGACTCCATCCTCAAAAGCACCTGTTTTCGCTTTCGGCAGCCTCCGGAGCAAAAAAGACAAACGTCCAGCTTTTGCTGCCACAGCAAAGGTGCCAGCGGGGAAAAGTAATGCTGGTTCTCACTGCCTCCTGGAACCTGTTCAAATGCCCCAGACAATTTGGCCCTCTCTGCTTTCCTGCGGACTCCATCCTCAAAAGCACCTGTTTTCGCTTTCGGCAGCGTCCGGAGCAAAAAAGACAAACGTCCAGCTTTTGCTGCCACAGCAAAGGTGCCAGCGGGGAAAAGTAATGCTGGTTCTCACTGCCTCCTGGAACCTGTTCAAATGCCCCAGACAATTTGGCCCTCTCTGCTTTCCTGCGGACTCCATCCTCAAAAGCACCTGTTTTCGCTTTCGGCAGCCTCCGGAGCAAAAAAGACAAACGTCCAGCTTTTGCTGCCACAGCAAAGGTGCCAGCGGGGAAAAGTAATGCTGGTTCTCACTGCCTCCTGGAACTCTTTCAAATGCCACAGACAATTTGGCCCTCTCTGCTTTCCTGCGGACTCCATCCTCAAAAGCACCTGTTTTCGCTTTCGGCAGCCTCCGGAGCAAAAAAGACAAACGTCCAGCTTTTGCTGCCACAGCAAAGGTGCCAGCGGGGAAAAGTAATGCTGGTTCTCACTGCCTCCTGGAACCTCTTCAAATGCCCCAGACAATTTGGCCCTCTCTGCTTTCCTGCGGACTCCATCCTCAAAAGCACCTGTTTTCGCTTTCGGCAACTTCCGGAGCAAAATAGACAAACGTCCAGGTTTTGCTGCCACAGCAAAGGTGCCAGCGGGGAAAAGTAATGCTGGTTCTCACTGCCTCCTGGAACCCTTTCAAATGCCACAGACAATTTGGCCCTCTCTGCTTTCCTGCGGACTCCATCCTCAAAAGCAACTATTTTTGCTTTCGGCGCCCTCCGGAGCAAAAAAGACAAACGTCCAGCTTTTGCTGCCACAGCAAAGGTGCCAGCGGGGAAAAGTAATGCTGGTTCTCACTGCCTCCTGGAACCCTTTCAAATGCCACAGACAATTTGGCCCTCTCTGCTTTCCTGTGGACTCCATCCTCAAAAGCACCTGTTTTCGCTTTCGGCAGCCTCCGGAGCAAAAAAGACAAACGTCCAGCTTTTGCTGCCACAGCAAAGGTGCCAGCGGGGAAAAGTAATGCTGGTTCTCACTGCCTCCTGGAACCTGTTCAAATGCCCCAGACAATTTGGCCCTCTCTGCTTTCCTGCGGACTCCATCCTCAAAAGCGCCTTTTTTCACTTTCGGCGCCCTCCGGTGGTAAAAAGACAAACGTCCAGCTTTTGCTGCCACAGCAAAGGTGCCAGCGGGTAAAAGTAATGCTGGTTCTCACTGCCTCCTGGAACCTGTTCAAATGCCCCAGACAATTTGGCCCTCTCTGCTTTCCTGCGGACTCCATCCTCAAAAGCACCTGTTTTCGCTTTCGGCAGCCTCCGGAGCAAAAAAGACAAACGTCCAGCTTTTGCTGCCACAGCAAAGGTGCCAGCGGGGAAAAGTAATGCTGGTTCTCACTGCCTCCTGGAACCTCTTCAAATGCCCCAGACAATTTGGCCCTCTCTGCTTTCCTGCGGACTCCATCCTCAAAAGCACCTGTTTTCGCTTTCGGCAACTTCCGGAGCAAAAAAGACAAACGTCCAGCTTTTGCTGCCACAGCAAAGGTGCCAGCGGGGAAAAGTAATGCTGGTTCTCACTGCCTCCTGGAACCCTTTCAAATGCCACAGACAATTTGGCCCTCTCTGCTTTCCTGCGGACTCCATCCTCAAAAGCACCTATTTTTGCTTTCGGCGCCCTCCGGAGCAAAAAAGACAAACGTCCAGCTTTTGCTGCCACAGCAAAGGTGCCAGCGGGGAAAAGTAATGCTGGTTCTCACTGCCTCCTGGAACCCTTTCAAATGCCACAGACAATTTGGCCCTCTCTGCTTTCCTGTGGACTCCATCCTCAAAAGCACCTGTTTTCGCTTTCGGCAGCCTCCGGAGCAAAAAAGACAAACGTCCAGCTTTTGCTGCCACAGCAAAGGTGCCAGCGGGGAAAAGTAATGCTGGTCCTCATTGTCTCCTGGAACCTCTTCAAATGCCCCAGACAATTTGGCCCTCTCTGCTTTCCTGCGGACTCCATCCTCAAAAGCACCTGTTTTCGCTTTTGGCAACCTCCGGAGCAAAAAAGACAAACGTCCAGCTTTTGCTGCCACAGCAAAGGTGCCAGCGGGGAAAAGTAATGCTGGTTCTCACTGCCTCCTGGAACTCCTTCAAATGCCCCAGACAATTTGGCCCTCTCTGCTTTCCTGCGGACTCCATCCTCAAAAGCACCTGTTTTCGCTTTCGGCAGCCTCCGGAGCAAAAAAGACAAACGTCCAGCTTTTGCTGCCACAGCAAAGGTGCCAGCGGGGAAAAGTAATGCTGGTTCTCACTGCCTCCTGGAACCCTTTCAAATGCCACAGACAATTAAGCCCTCTCTGCTTTCCTGCGGACTCTATCCTCAAAAGCGCCTTTTTTCACTTTCGGCGCCCTCCGGTGGTAAAAAGACAAACGTCCAGCTTTTGCTGCCACAGCAAAGGTGCCAGCGGGGAAAAGTAATGCTGGTTCTCACTGCCTCCTGGAACCCTTTCAAATGCCCCAGACAATTTGGCCCTCTCTGCTTTCCTGCGGACTCCATCCTCAAAAGCACCTGTTTTCGCTTTCGGCAGCGTCCGGAGCAAAAAAGACAAACGTCCAGCTTTTGCTGCCACAGCAAAGGTGCCAGCGGGGAAAAGTAATGCTGGTTCTCACTGCCTCCTGGAACCCTTTCAAATGCCCCTGACAATTTGGCCCTCTCTGCTTTCCTGCGGACTCTATCCTCAAAAGCGCCTTTTTTCACTTTCGGCGCCCTCCGGTGGTAAAAAGACAAACGTCCAGCTTTTGCTGCCACAGCAAAGGTGCCAGCGGGGAAAAGTGATGCTGGTTCTCACTGCCTCCTGGAACTCTTTCAAATGCCACAGACAATTTGGCCCTCTCTGCTTTCCTGCGGACTCCATCCTCAAAAGCACCTATTTTCGCTTTCGGCAGCGTCCGGAGCAAAAAAGACAAACGTCCAGCTTTTGCTGCCACAGCAAAGGTGCCAGCGGAGAAAAGTAATGCTGGTTCTCACTGCCTCCTGGAACCCTTTCAAATGCCACAGACAATTTGGCCCTCTCTGCTTTCCTGCGGACTCCATCCTCAAAAGCACCTGTTTTCGCTTTCGGCAGCCTCCGGAGCAAAAAAGACAAACGTCCAGCTTTTGCTGCCACAGCAAAGGTGCCAGCGGGGAAAAGTAATGCTGGTTCTCACTGCCTCCTGGAACCTCTTCAAATGCCCCAGACAATTTGGCCCTCTCTGCTTTCCTGCGGACTCCATCCTCAAAAGCACCTATTTTCGCTTTCGGCAGCGTCCGGAGCAAAAAAGACAAACGTCCAGCTTTTGCTGCCACAGCAAAGGTGCCAGCGGGGAAAAGTAATGCTGGTTCTCACTGCCTCCTGGAACCTGTTCAAATGCCCCAGACAATTTGGCCCTCTCTGCTTTCCTGCGGACTCCATCCTCAAAAGCACCTGTTTTCGCTTTCGGCAGCCTCCGGAGCAAAAAAGACAAACGTCCAGCTTTTGCTGCCACAGCAAAGGTGCCAGCGGGGAAAAGTAATGCTGGTTCTCACTGCCTCCTGGAACTCTTTCAAATGCCCCAGACAATTTGGCCCTCTCTGCTTTCCTGCGGACTCCATCCTCAAAAGCACCTGTTTTCGCTTTCGGCAGCCTCCGGAGCAAAAAAGACAAACGTCCAGCTTTTGCTGCCACAGCAAAGGTGCCAGCGGGGAAAAGTAATGCTGGTTCTCACTGCCTCCTGGAACCTGTTCAAATGCCACAGACAATTTGGCCCTCTCTGCTTTCCTGCGGACTCTATCCTCAAAAGCACCTGTTTTCGCTTTCGGCAACTTCCGGAGCAAAATAGACAAACGTCCAGCTTTTGCTGCCACAGCAAAGGTGCCAGCGGGGAAAAGTAATGCTGGTTCTCACTGCCTCCTGGAACCCTTTCAAATGCCACAGACAATTTGGCCCTCTCTGCTTTCCTGTGGACTCCATCCTCAAAAGCACCTGTTTTCGCTTTCGGCAGCCTCCGGAGCAAAAAAGACAAACGTCCAGCTTTTGCTGCCACAGCAAAGGTGCCAGCGGGGAAAAGTAATGCTGGTTCTCACTGCCTCCTGGAACCCTTTCAAATGCCACAGACAATTAAGCCCTCTCTGCTTTCCTGCGGACTCTATCCTCAAAAGCGCCTTTTTTCACTTTCGGTGCCCTCCGGTGGTAAAAAGACAAACGTCCAGCTTTTGCTGCCACAGCAAAGGTGCCAGCGGGGAAAAGTGATGCTGGTTCTCACTGCCTCCTGGAACTCTTTCAAATGCCACAGACCATTTGGCCCTCTCTGCTTTCCTGCGGACTCCATTCTCAAAAGCACCTATTTTCGCTTTCGGCAGCCTCCGGAGCAAAAAAGACAAACGTCCAGCTTTTGCTGCCACAGCAAAGGTGCCAGCGGGGAAAAGTAATGCTGGTTCTCACTGCCTCCTGGAACCCTTTCAAATGCCACAGACAATTTGGCCCTCTCTGCTTTCCTGCGGACTCCATCCTCAAAAGCACCTGTTTTCGCTTTCGGCAGCCTCCGGAGCAAAAAAGACAAACGTCCAGCTTTTGCTGCCACAGCAAAGGTGCCAGCGGGGAAAAGTAATGCTGGTTCTCACTGCCTCCTGGAACCCTTTCAAATGCCCCAGACAATTTGGCCCTCTCTGCTTTCCTGCGGACTCCATCCTCAAAAGCACCTGTTTTCGCTTTCGGCAGCGTCCGGAGCAAAAAAGACAAACGTCCAGCTTTTGCTGCCACAGCAAAGGTGCCAGCGGGGAAAAGTAATGCTGGTTCTCACTGCCTCCTGGAACCCTTTCAAATGCCCCTGACAATTTGGCCCTCTCTGCTTTCCTGCGGACTCTATCCTCAAAAGCGCCTTTTTTCACTTTCGGCGCCCTCCGGTGGTAAAAAGACAAACGTCCAGCTTTTGCTGCCACAGCAAAGGTGCCAGCGGGGAAAAGTGATGCTGGTTCTCACTGCCTCCTGGAACTCTTTCAAATGCCCCAGACAATTTGGCCCTCTCTGCTTTCCTGCGGACTCCATCCTCAAAAGCACCTATTTTCGCTTTCGGCAGCGTCCGGAGCAAAAAAGACAAACGTCCAGCTTTTGCTGCCACAGCAAAGGTGCCAGCGGAGAAAAGTAATGCTGGTTCTCACTGCCTCCTGGAACCCTTTCAAATGCCACAGACAATTTGGCCCTCTCTGCTTTCCTGCGGACTCCATCCTCAAAAGCACCTGTTTTCGCTTTCGGCAGCCTCCGGAGCAAAAAAGACAAACGTCCAGCTTTTGCTGCCACAGCAAAGGTGCCAGCGGGGAAAAGTAATGCTGGTTCTCACTGCCTCCTGGAACCTGTTCAAATGCCCCAGACAATTTGGCCCTCTCTGCTTTCCTGCGGACTCCATCCTCAAAAGCACCTGTTTTCGCTTTCGGCAGCGTCCGGAGCAAAAAAGACAAACGTCCAGCTTTTGCTGCCACAGCAAAGGTGCCAGCGGGGAAAAGTAATGCTGGTTCTCACTGCCTCCTGGAACTCTTTCAAATGCCACAGACAATTTGGCCCTCTCTGCTTTCCTGCGGACTCCATCCTCAAAAGCACCTGTTTTCGCTTTCGGCAGCCTCCGGAGCAAAAAAGACAAACGTCCAGCTTTTGCTGCCACAGCAAAGGTGCCAGCGGGGAAAAGTAATGCTGGTTCTCACTGCCTCCTGGAACCTCTTCAAATGCCCCAGACAATTTGGCCCTCTCTGCTTTCCTGACGACTCCATCCTCAAAAGCACCTGTTTTCGCTTTCGGCAACTTCCGGAGCAAAATAGACAAACGTCCAGGTTTTGCTGCCACAGCAAAGGTGCCAGCGGGGAAAAGTAATGCTGGTTCTCACTGCCTCCTGGAACCCTTTCAAATGCCACAGACAATTTGGCCCTCTCTGCTTTCCTGCGGACTCCATCCTCAAAAGCACCTATTTTTGCTTTCGGCGCCCTCCGGAGCAAAAAAGACAAACGTCCAGCTTTTGCTGCCACAGCAAAGGTGCCAGCGGGGAAAAGTAATGCTGGTCCTCATTGTCTCCTGGAACCTCTTCAAATGCCCCAGACAATTTGGCCCTCTCTGCTTTCCTGCGGACTCCATCCTCAAAAGCACCTGTTTTCGCTTTCGGCAGCCTCCGGAGCAAAAAAGACAAACGTCCAGCTTTTGCTGCCACAGCAAAGGTGCCAGCGGGGAAAAGTAATGCTGGTTCTCACTGCCTCCTGGAACCCTTTCAAATGCCACAGACAATTTGGCCCTCTCTGCTTTCCTGCGGACTCCATCCTCAAAAGCACCTATTTTTGCTTTCGGCAGCCTCCGGAGCAAAAAAGACAAACGTCCAGCTTTTGCTGCCACAGCAAAGGTGCCAGCGGGGAAAAGTAATGCTGGTTCTCACTGCCTCCTGGAACCCTTTCAAATGCCACAGACAATTTGGCCCTCTCTGCTTTCCTGCGGACTCCATCCTCAAAAGCACCTGTTTTCGCTTTCGGCAGCCTCCGGAGCAAAAAAGACAAACGTCCAGCTTTTGCTGCCACAGCAAAGGTGCCAGCGGGGAAAAGTAATGCTGGTCCTCATTGTCTCCTGGAACCTCTTCAAATGCCCCAGACAATTTGGCCCTCTCTGCTTTCCTGCGGACTCCATCCTCAAAAGCACCTGTTTTCGCTTTTGGCAACCTCCGGAGCAAAAAAGACAAACGTCCAGGTTTTGCTGCCACAGCAAAGGTGCCAGCGGGGAAAAGTAATGCTGGTTCTCACTGCCTCCTGGAACTCCTTCAAATGCCCCAGACAATTTGGCCCTCTCTGCTTTCCTGCGGACTCCATCCTCAAAAGCACCTGTTTTCGCTTTCGGCAGCCTCCGGAGCAAAAAAGACAAACGTCCAGCTTTTGCTGCCACAGCAAAGGTGCCAGCGGGGAAAAGTAATGCTGGTTCTCACTGCCTCCTGGAACCCTTTCAAATGCCACAGACAATTAAGCCCTCTCTGCTTTCCTGCGGACTCTATCCTCAAAAGCGCCTTTTTTCACTTTCGGCGCCCTCCGGTTGTAAAAAGACAAACGTCCAGCTTTTGCTGCCACAGCAAAGGTGCCAGCGGGGAAAAGTAATGCTGGTTCTCACTGCCTCCTGGAACCCTTTCAAATGCCCCAGACAATTTGGCCCTCTCTGCTTTCCTGCGGACTCCATCCTCAAAAGCACCTGTTTTCGCTTTCGGCAGCGTCCGGAGCAAAAAAGACAAACGTCCAGCTTTTGCTGCCACAGCAAAGGTGCCAGCGGGGAAAAGTAATGCTGGTTCTCACTGCCTCCTGGAACCCTTTCAAATGCCCCTGACAATTTGGCCCTCTCTGCTTTCCTGCGGACTCTATCCTCTAAAGCGCCTTTTTTCACTTTCGGCGCCCTCCGGTGGTAAAAAGACAAACGTCCAGCTTTTGCTGCCACAGCAAAGGTGCCAGCGGGGAAAAGTGATGCTGCTTCTCACTGCCTCCTGGAACTCTTTCAAATGCCACAGACAATTTGGCCCTCTCTGCTTTGCTGCGGACTCCATCCTCAAAAGCACCTATTTTCGCTTTCGGCAGCGTCCGGAGCAAAAAAGACAAACGTCCAGCTTTTGCTGCCACAGCAAAGGTGCCAGCGGAGAAAAGTAATGCTGGTTCTCACTGCCTCCTGGAACCCTTTCAAATGCCACAGACAATTTGGCCCTCTCTGCTTTCCTGCGGACTCCATCCTCAAAAGCACCTGTTTTCGCTTTCGGCAGCCTCCGGAGCAAAAAAGACAAACGTCCAGCTTTTGCTGCCACAGCAAAGGTGCCAGCGGGGAAAAGTAATGCTGGTTCTCACTGCCTCCTGGAACCTCTTCAAATGCCCCAGACAATTTGGCCCTCTCTGCTTTCCTGCGGACTCCATCCTCAAAAGCGCCTTTTTTCACTTTCGGCGCCCTCCGGTGGTAAAAAGACAAACGTCCAGCTTTTGCTGCCACAGCAAAGGTGCCAGCGGGGAAAAGTAATGCTGGTTCTCACTGCCTCCTGGAACCCTTTCAAATGCCACAGACAATTAAGCCCTCTCTGCTTTCCTGCGGACTCTATCCTCAAAAGCGCCTTTTTTCACTTTCGGCGCCCTCCGGTGGTAAAAAGACAAACGTCCAGCTTTTGCTGCCACAGCAAAGGTGCCAGCGGGGAAAAGTGATGCTGGTTCTCACTGCCTCCTGGAACTCTTTCAAATGCCACAGACAATTTGGCCCTCTCTGCTTTCCTGCGGACTCCATCCTCAAAAGCACCTGTTTTCGCTTTCGGCAGCCTCCGGAGCAAAAAAGACAAACGTCCAGCTTTTGCTGCCACAGCAAAGGTGCCAGCGGGGAAAAGTAATGCTGGTTCTCACTGCCTCCTGGAACCTCTTCAAATGCCCCAGACAATTTGGCCCTCTCTGCTTTCCTGCGGACTCCATCCTCAAAAGCACCTCTTTTCGCTTTCGGCAGCGTCCGGAGCAAAAAAGACAAACGTCCAGCTTTTGCTGCCACAGCAAAGGTGCCAGCGGGGAAAAGTAATGCTGGTTCTCACTGCCTCCTGGAACCTGTTCAAATGCCACAGACAATTTGGCCCTCTCTGCTTTCCTGCGGACTCCATCCTCAAAAGCACCTGTTTTCGCTTTCGGCAGCCTCCGGAGCAAAAAAGACAAACGTCCAGCTTTTGCTGCCACAGCAAAGGTGCCAGCGGGGAAAAGTAATGCTGGTTCTCACTGCCTCCTGGAACTCTTTCAAATGCCACAGACAATTTGGCCCTCTCTGCTTTCCTGCGGACTCCATCCTCAAAAGCACCTGTTTTCGCTTTCGGCAGCCTCCGGAGCAAAAAAGACAAACGTCCAGCTTTTGCTGCCACAGCAAAGGTGCCAGCGGGGAAAAGTAATGCTGGTTCTCACTGCCTCCTGGAACCTGTTCAAATGCCCCAGACAATTTGGCCCTCTCTGCTTTCCTGCGGACTCTATCCTCAAAAGCACCTGTTTTCGCTTTCGGCAACTTCCGGAGCAAAATAGACAAACGTCCAGCTTTTGCTGCCACAGCAAAGGTGCCAGCGGGGAAAAGTAATGCTGGTTCTCACTGCCTCCTGGAACCCTTTCAAATGCCACAGACAATTTGGCCCTCTCTGCTTTCCTGTGGACTCCATCCTCAAAAGCACCTGTTTTCGCTTTCGGCAGCCTCCGGAGCAAAAAAGACAAACGTCCAGCTTTTGCTGCCACAGCAAAGGTGCCAGCGGGGAAAAGTAATGCTGGTTCTCACTGCCTCCTGGAACCCTTTCAAATGCCACAGACAATTAAGCCCTCTCTGCTTTCCTGCGGACTCTATCCTCAAAAGCGCCTTTTTTCACTTTCGGTGCCCTCCGGTGGTAAAAAGACAAACGTCCAGCTTTTGCTGCCACAGCAAAGGTGCCAGCGGGGAAAAGTGATGCTGGTTCTCACTGCCTCCTGGAACTCTTTCAAATGCCACAGACCATTTGGCCCTCTCTGCTTTCCTGCGGACTCCATTCTCAAAAGCACCTATTTTCGCTTTCGGCAGCCTCCGGAGCAAAAAAGACAAACGTCCAGCTTTTGCTGCCACAGCAAAGGTGCCAGCGGGGAAAAGTAATGCTGGTTCTCACTGCCTCCTGGAACCCTTTCAAATGCCACAGACAATTTGGCCCTCTCTGCTTTCCTGCGGACTCCATCCTCAAAAGCACCTGTTTTCGCTTTCGGCAGCCTCCGGAGCAAAAAAGACAAACGTCCAGCTTTTGCTGCCACAGCAAAGGTGCCAGCGGGGAAAAGTAATGCTGGTTCTCACTGCCTCCTGGAACCCTTTCAAATGCCCCTGACAATTTGGCCCTCTCTGCTTTCCTGCGGACTCTATCCTCAAAAGCGCCTTTTTTCACTTTCGGCGCCCTCCGGTGGTAAAAAGACAAACGTCCAGCTTTTGCTGCCACAGCAAAGGTGCCAGCGGGGAAAAGTAATGCTGGTTCTCACTGCCTCCTGGAACCCTTTCAAATGCCACAGACAATTTGGCCCTCTCTGCTTTCCTGCGGACTCCATCCTCAAAAGCACCTGTTTTCGCTTTCGGCAGCCTCCGGAGCAAAAAAGACAAACGTCCAGCTTTTGCTGCCACAGCAAAGGTGCCAGCGGGGAAAAGTAATGCTGGTTCTCACTGCCTCCTGGAACCTGTTCAAATGCCCCAGACAATTTGGCCCTCTCTGCTTTCCTGCGGACTCCATCCTCAAAAGCACCTGTTTTCGCTTTCGGCAGCGTCCGGAGCAAAAAAGACAAACGTCCAGCTTTTGCTGCCACAGCAAAGGTGCCAGCGGGGAAAAGTAATGCTGGTTCTCACTGCCTCCTGGAACTCTTTCAAATGCCACAGACAATTTGGCCCTCTCTGCTTTCCTGCGGACTCCATCCTCAAAAGCACCTGTTTTGGCTTTCGGCAGCCTCCGGAGCAAAAAAGACAAACGTCCAGCTTTTGCTGCCACAGCAAAGGTGCCAGCGGGGAAAAGTAATGCTGGTTCTCACTGCCTCCTGGAACCTGTTCAAATGCCCCAGACAATTTGGCCCTCTCTGCTTTCCTGCGGACTCCATCCTCAAAAGCACCTGTTTTCGCTTTCGGCAACTTCCGGAGCAAAATAGACAAACGTCCAGGTTTTGCTGCCACAGCAAAGGTGCCAGCGGGGAAAAGTAATGCTGGTTCTCACTGCCTCCTGGAACCCTTTCAAATGCCACAGACAATTTGGCCCTCTCTGCTTTCCTGCGGACTCCATCCTCAAAAGCACCTATTTTTGCTTTCGGCGCCCTCCGGAGCAAAAAAGACAAACGTCCAGCTTTTGCTGCCACAGCAAAGGTGCCAGCGGGGAAAAGTAATGCTGGTTCTCACTGCCTCCTGGAACCCTTTCAAATGCCACAGACAATTTGGCCCTCTCTGCTTTCCTGTGGACTCCATCCTCAAAAGCACCTGTTTTCGCTTTCGGCAGCCTCCGGAGCAAAAAAGACAAACGTCCAGCTTTTGCTGCCACAGCAAAGGTGCCAGCGGGGAAAAGTAATGCTGGTTCTCACTGCCTCCTGGAACTCCTTCAAATGCCCCAGACAATTTGGCCCTCTCTGCTTTCCTGCGGACTCCATCCTCAAAAGCACCTGTTTTCGCTTTCGGCAGCCTCCGGAGCAAAAAAGACAAACGTCCAGCTTTTGCTGCCACAGCAAAGGTGCCAGCGGGGAAAAGTAATGCTGGTTCTCACTGCCTCCTGGAACCCTTTCAAATGCCACAGACAATTAAGCCCTCTCTGCTTTCCTGCGGACTCTATCCTCAAAAGCGCCTTTTTTCACTTTCGGTGCCCTCCGGTGGTAAAAAGACAAACGTCCAGCTTTTGCTGCCACAGCAAAGGTGCCAGCGGGGAAAAGTGATGCTGGTTCTCACTGCCTCCTGGAACTCTTTCAAATGCCACAGACCATTTGGCCCTCTCTGCTTTCCTGCGGACTCCATTCTCAAAAGCACCTATTTTCGCTTTCGGCAGCCTCCGGAGCAAAAAAGACAAACGTCCAGCTTTTGCTGCCACAGCAAAGGTGCCAGCGGGGAAAAGTAATGCTGGTTCTCACTGCCTCCTGGAACCCTTTCAAATGCCACAGTCAATTTGGCCCTCTCTGCTTTCCTGCGGACTCCATCCTCAAAAGCACCTGTTTTCGCTTTCGGCAGCCTCCGGAGCAAAAAAGACAAACGTCCAGCTTTTGCTGCCACAGCAAAGGTGCCAGCGGGGAAAAGTAATGCTGGTTCTCACTGCCTCCTGGAACCCTTTCAAATGCCCCAGACAATTTGGCCCTCTCTGCTTTCCTGCGGACTCCATCCTCAAAAGCACCTGTTTTCGCTTTCGGCAGCGTCCGGAGCAAAAAAGACAAACGTCCAGCTTTTGCTGCCACAGCAAAGGTGCCAGCGGGGAAAAGTAATGCTGGTTCTCACTGCCTCCTGGAACCCTTTCAAATGCCCCTGACAATTTGGCCCTCTCTGCTTTCCTGCGGACTCTATCCTCAAAAGCGCCTTTTTTCACTTTCGGCGCCCTCCGGTGGTAAAAAGACAAACGTCCAGCTTTTGCTGCCACAGCAAAGGTGCCAGCGGGGAAAAGTGATGCTGGTTCTCACTGCCTCCTGGAACTCTTTCAAATGCCCCAGACAATTTGGCCCTCTCTGCTTTCCTGCGGACTCCATCCTCAAAAGCACCTATTTTCGCTTTCGGCAGCGTCCGGAGCAAAAAAGACAAACGTCCAGCTTTTGCTGCCACAGCAAAGGTGCCAGCGGAGAAAAGTAATGCTGGTTCTCACTGCCTCCTGGAACCCTTTCAAATGCCACAGACAATTTGGCCCTCTCTGCTTTCCTGCGGACTCCATCCTCAAAAGCACCTGTTTTCGCTTTCGGCAGCCTCCGGAGCAAAAAAGACAAACGTCCAGCTTTTGCTGCCACAGCAAAGGTGCCAGCGGGGAAAAGTAATGCTGGTTCTCACTGCCTCCTGGAACCTGTTCAAATGCCCCAGACAATTTGGCCCTCTCTGCTTTCCTGCGGACTCCATCCTCAAAAGCACCTGTTTTCGCTTTCGGCAGCGTCCGGAGCAAAAAAGACAAACGTCCAGCTTTTGCTGCCACAGCAAAGGTGCCAGCGGGGAAAAGTAATGCTGGTTCTCACTGCCTCCTGGAACTCTTTCAAATGCCACAGACAATTTGGCCCTCTCTGCTTTCCTGCGGACTCCATCCTCAAAAGCACCTGTTTTGGCTTTCGGCAGCCTCCGGAGCAAAAAAGACAAACGTCCAGCTTTTGCTGCCACAGCAAAGGTGCCAGCGGGGAAAAGTAATGCTGGTTCTCACTGCCTCCTGGAACCTGTTCAAATGCCCCAGACAATTTGGCCCTCTCTGCTTTCCTGCGGACTCCATCCTCAAAAGCACCTGTTTTCGCTTTCGGCAACTTCCGGAGCAAAATAGACAAACGTCCAGGTTTTGCTGCCACAGCAAAGGTGCCAGCGGGGAAAAGTAATGCTGGTTCTCACTGCCTCCTGGAACCCTTTCAAATGCCACAGACAATTTGGCCCTCTCTGCTTTCCTGCGGACTCCATCCTCAAAAGCACCTATTTTTGCTTTCGGCGCCCTCCGGAGCAAAAAAGACAAACGTCCAGCTTTTGCTGCCACAGCAAAGGTGCCAGCGGGGAAAAGTAATGCTGGTTCTCACTGCCTCCTGGAACCCTTTCAAATGCCACAGACAATTTGGCCCTCTCTGCTTTCCTGTGGACTCCATCCTCAAAAGCACCTGTTTTCGCTTTCGGCAGCCTCCGGAGCAAAAAAGACAAACGTCCAGCTTTTGCTGCCACAGCAAAGGTGCCAGCGGGGAAAAGTAATGCTGGTTCTCACTGCCTCCTGGAACTCCTTCAAATGCCCCAGACAATTTGGCCCTCTCTGCTTTCCTGCGGACTCCATCCTCAAAAGCACCTGTTTTCGCTTTCGGCAGCCTCCGGAGCAAAAAAGACAAACGTCCAGCTTTTGCTGCCACAGCAAAGGTGCCAGCGGGGAAAAGTAATGCTGGTTCTCACTGCCTCCTGGAACCCTTTCAAATGCCACAGACAATTAAGCCCTCTCTGCTTTCCTGCGGACTCTATCCTCAAAAGCGCCTTTTTTCACTTTCGGCGCCCTCCGGTTGTAAAAAGACAAACGTCCAGCTTTTGCTGCCACAGCAAAGGTGCCAGCGGGGAAAAGTAATGCTGGTTCTCACTGCCTCCTGGAACCCTTTCAAATGCCCCAGACAATTTGGCCCTCTCTGCTTTCCTGCGGACTCCATCCTCAAAAGCACCTGTTTTCGCTTTCGGCAGCGTCCGGAGCAAAAAAGACAAACGTCCAGCTTTTGCTGCCACAGCAAAGGTGCCAGCGGGGAAAAGTAATGCTGGTTCTCACTGCCTCCTGGAACCCTTTCAAATGCCCCTGACAATTTGGCCCTCTCTGCTTTCCTGCGGACTCTATCCTCTAAAGCGCCTTTTTTCACTTTCGGCGCCCTCCGGTGGTAAAAAGACAAACGTCCAGCTTTTGCTGCCACAGCAAAGGTGCCAGCGGGGAAAAGTGATGCTGGTTCTCACTGCCTCCTGGAACTCTTTCAAATGCCACAGACAATTTGGCCCTCTCTGCTTTGCTGCGGACTCCATCCTCAAAAGCACCTATTTTCGCTTTCGGCAGCCTCCGGAGCAAAAAAGACAAACGTCCAGCTTTTGCTGCCACAGCAAAGGTGCCAGCGGAGAAAAGTAATGCTGGTTCTCACTGCCTCCTGGAACCCTTTCAAATGCCACAGACAATTTGGCCCTCTCTGCTTTCCTGCGGACTCCATCCTCAAAAGCACCTGTTTTCGCTTTCGGCAGCCTCCGGAGCAAAAAAGACAAACGTCCAGCTTTTGCTGCCACAGCAAAGGTGCCAGCGGGGAAAAGTAATGCTGGTTCTCACTGCCTCCTGGAACCTCTTCAAATGCCCCAGACAATTTGGCCCTCTCTGCTTTCCTGCGGACTCCATCCTCAAAAGCACCTGTTTTCGCTTTCGGCAGCGTCCGGAGCAAAAAAGACAAACGTCCAGCTTTTGCTGCCACAGCAAAGGTGCCAGCGGGGAAAAGTAATGCTGGTTCTCACTGCCTCCTGGAACCTGTTCAAATGCCCCAGACAATTTGGCCCTCTCTGCTTTCCTGCGGACTCCATCCTCAAAAGCACCTGTTTTCGCTTTCGGCAGCCTCCGGAGCAAAAAAGACAAACGTCCAGCTTTTGCTGCCACAGCAAAGGTGCCAGCGGGGAAAAGTAATGCTGGTTCTCACTGCCTCCTGGAACTCTTTCAAATGCCCCAGACAATTTGGCCCTCTCTGCTTTCCTGCGGACTCCATCCTCAAAAGCACCTGTTTTCGCTTTCGGCAGCGTCCGGAGCAAAAAAGACAAACGTCCAGCTTTTGCTGCCACAGCAAAGGTGCCAGCGGGGAAAAGTAATGCTGGTTCTCACTGCCTCCTGGAACCTCTTCAAATGCCCCAGACAATTTGGCCCTCTCTGCTTTCCTGCGGACTCCATCCTCAAAAGCACCTGTTTTCGCTTTCGGCAACTTCCGGAGCAAAAAAGAAAAACGTCCAGCTTTTGCTGCCACAGCAAAGGTGCCAGCGGGGAAAAGTAATGCTGGTTCTCACTGCCTCCTGGAACCCTTTCAAATGCCACAGACAATTTGGCCCTCTCTGCTTTCCTGCGGACTCCATCCTCAAAAGCACCTATTTTTGCTTTCGGCGCCCTCCGGAGCAAAAAAGACAAACGTCCAGCTTTTGCTGCCACAGCAAAGGTGCCAGCGGGGAAAAGTAATGCTGGTTCTCACTGACTCCTGGAACCCTTTCAAATGCCACAGACAATTTGGCCCTCTCTGCTTTCCTGTGGACTCCATCCTCAAAAGCACCTGTTTTCGCTTTCGGCAGCCTCCGGAGCAAAAAAGACAAACGTCCAGCTTTTGCTGCCACAGCAAAGGTGCCAGCGGGGAAAAGTAATGCTGGTTCTCACTGCCTCCTGGAACCTCTTCAAATGCCCCAGACAATTTGGCCCTCTCTGCTTTCCTGCGGACTCCATCCTCAAAAGCGCCTTTTTTCACTTTCGGCGCCCTCCGGTGGTAAAAAGACAAACGTCCAGCTTTTGCTGCCACAGCAAAGGTGCCAGCGGGGAAAAGTAATGCTGGTTCTCACTGCCTCCTGGAACCCTTTCAAATGCCACAGACAATTAAGCCCTCTCTGCTTTCCTGCGGACTCTATCCTCAAAAGCGCCTTTTTTCACTTTCGGCGCCCTCCGGTGGTAAAAAGACAAACGTCCAGCTTTTGCTGCCACAGCAAAGGTGCCAGCGGGGAAAAGTGATGCTGGTTCTCACTGCCTCCTGGAACTCTTTCAAATGCCACAGACAATTTGGCCCTCTCTGCTTTCCTGCGGACTCCATCCTCAAAAGCACCTATTTTCGCTTTCGGCAGCCTCCGGAGCAAAAAAGACAAACGTCCAGCTTTTGCTGCCACAGCAAAGGTGCCAGCGGGGAAAAGTAATGCTGGTTCTCACTGCCTCCTGGAACCCTTTCAAATGCCGCAGACAATTTGGCCCTCTCTGCTTTCCTGCGGACTCCATCCTCAAAAGCACCTGTTTTCGCTTTCGGCAGCCTCCGGAGCAAAAAAGACAAACGTCCAGCTTTTGCTGCCACAGCAAAGGTGCCAGCGGGGAAAAGTAATGCTGGTTCTCACTGCCTCCTGGAACCCTTTCAAATGCCCCAGACAATTTGGCCCTCTCTGCTTTCCTGCGGACTCCATCCTCAAAAGCACCTGTTTTCGCTTTCGGCAGCGTCCGGAGCAAAAAAGACAAACGTCCAGCTTTTGCTGCCACAGCAAAGGTGCCAGCGGGGAAAAGTAATGCTGGTTCTCACTGCCTCCTGGAACCTCTTCAAATGCCCCAGACAATTTGGCCCTCTCTGCTTTCCTGCGGACTCCATCCTCAAAAGCACCTGTTTTCGCTTTTGGCAACCTCCGGAGCAAAAAAGACAAACGTCCAGCTTTTGCTGCCACAGCAAAGGTGCCAGCGGGGAAAAGTAATGCTGGTTCTCACTGCCTCCTGGAACCCTTTCAAATGCCCCAGACAATTTGGCCCTCTCTGCTTTCCTGCGGACTCCATCCTCAAAAGCACCTGTTTTCGCTTTCGGCAGCCTCCGGAGCAAAAAAGACAAACGTCCAGCTTTTGCTGCCACAGCAAAGGTGCCAGCGGGGAAAAGTAATGCTGGTTCTCACTGCCTCCTGGAACCCTTTCAAATGCCCCAGACAATTAAGCCCTCTCTGCTTTCCTGCGGACTCCATCCTCAAAAGCGCCTTTTTTCACTTTCGGCGCCCTCTGGTGGTAAAAAGACAAACATCCAGCTTTTGCTGCCACAGCAAAGGTGCCAGCGGGGAAAAGTAATGCTGGTTCTCACTGCCTCCTGGAACCTCTTCAAATGCCCCAGACAATTTGGCCCTCTCTGCTTTCCTGCGGACTCCATCCTCAAAAGCACCTGTTTTCGCTTTCGGCAGCCTCCGGAGCAAAAAAGACAAACGTCCAGCTTTTGCTGCCACAGCAAAGGTGCCAGCGGGGAAAAGTAATGCTGGTTCTCACTGCCTCCTGGAACCCTTTCAAATGCCCCTGACAATTTGGCCCTCTCTGCTTTCCTGCGGACTCTATCCTCAAAAGCGCCTTTTTTCACTTTCGGCGCCCTCCGGTGGTAAAAAGACAAACGTCCAGCTTTTGCTGCCACAGCAAAGGTGCCAGCGGGGAAAAGTAATGCTGGTTCTCACTGCCTCCTGGAACCCTTTCAAATGCCACAGACAATTTGGCCCTCTCTGCTTTGCTGCGGACTCCATCCTCAAAAGCACCTGTTTTCGCTTTCGGCAGCCTCCGGAGCAAAAAAGACAAACGTCCAGCTTTTGCTGCCACAGCAAAGGTGCCAGCGGGGAAAAGTAATGCTGGTTCTCACTGCCTCCTGGAACCTCTTCAAATGCCCCAGACAATTTGGCCCTCTCTGCTTTCCTGCGGACTCCATCCTCAAAAGCACCTGTTTTCGCTTTCGGCAGCGTCCGGAGCAAAAAAGACAAACGTCCAGCTTTTGCTGCCACAGCAAAGGTGCCAGCGGGGAAAAGTAATGCTGGTTCTCACTGCCTCCTGGAACCTCTTCAAATGCCCCAGACAATTTGGCCCTCTCTGCTTTCCTGCGGACTCCATCCTCAAAAGCACCTGTTTTCGCTTTCGGCAACTTCCGGAGCAAAAAAGAAAAACGTCCAGCTTTTGCTGCCACAGCAAAGGTGCCAGCGGGGAAAAGTAATGCTGGTTCTCACTGCCTCCTGGAACCCTTTCAAATGCCACAGACAATTTGGCCCTCTCTGCTTTCCTGCGGACTCCATCCTCAAAAGCACCTATTTTTGCTTTCGGCGCCCTCCGGAGCAAAAAAGACAAACGTCCAGCTTTTGCTGCCACAGCAAAGGTGCCAGCGGGGAAAAGTAATGCTGGTTCTCACTGACTCCTGGAACCCTTTCAAATGCCACAGACAATTTGGCCCTCTCTGCTTTCCTGTGGACTCCATCCTCAAAAGCACCTGTTTTCGCTTTCGGCAGCCTCCGGAGCAAAAAAGACAAACGTCCAGCTTTTGCTGCCACAGCAAAGGTGCCAGCGGGGAAAAGTAATGCTGGTTCTCACTGCCTCCTGGAACCTCTTCAAATGCCCCAGACAATTTGGCCCTCTCTGCTTTCCTGCGGACTCCATCCTCAAAAGCGCCTTTTTTCACTTTCGGCGCCCTCCGGTGGTAAAAAGACAAACGTCCAGCTTTTGCTGCCACAGCAAAGGTGCCAGCGGGGAAAAGTAATGCTGGTTCTCACTGCCTCCTGGAACCCTTTCAAATGCCACAGACAATTAAGCCCTCTCTGCTTTCCTGCGGACTCTATCCTCAAAAGCGCCTTTTTTCACTTTCGGCGCCCTCCGGTGGTAAAAAGACAAACGTCCAGCTTTTGCTGCCACAGCAAAGGTGCCAGCGGGGAAAAGTGATGCTGGTTCTCACTGCCTCCTGGAACTCTTTCAAATGCCACAGACAATTTGGCCCTCTCTGCTTTCCTGCGGACTCCATCCTCAAAAGCACCTATTTTCGCTTTCGGCAGCCTCCGGAGCAAAAAAGACAAACGTCCAGCTTTTGCTGCCACAGCAAAGGTGCCAGCGGGGAAAAGTAATGCTGGTTCTCACTGCCTCCTGGAACCCTTTCAAATGCCGCAGACAATTTGGCCCTCTCTGCTTTCCTGCGGACTCCATCCTCAAAAGCACCTGTTTTCGCTTTCGGCAGCCTCCGGAGCAAAAAAGACAAACGTCCAGCTTTTGCTGCCACAGCAAAGGTGCCAGCGGGGAAAAGTAATGCTGGTTCTCACTGCCTCCTGGAACCCTTTCAAATGCCCCAGACAATTTGGCCCTCTCTGCTTTCCTGCGGACTCCATCCTCAAAAGCACCTGTTTTCGCTTTCGGCAGCGTCCGGAGCAAAAAAGACAAACGTCCAGCTTTTGCTGCCACAGCAAAGGTGCCAGCGGGGAAAAGTAATGCTGGTTCTCACTGCCTCCTGGAACCTCTTCAAATGCCCCAGACAATTTGGCCCTCTCTGCTTTCCTGCGGACTCCATCCTCAAAAGCACCTGTTTTCGCTTTTGGCAACCTCCGGAGCAAAAAAGACAAACGTCCAGCTTTTGCTGCCACAGCAAAGGTGCCAGCGGGGAAAAGTAATGCTGGTTCTCACTGCCTCCTGGAACCCTTTCAAATGCCCCAGACAATTTGGCCCTCTCTGCTTTCCTGCGGACTCCATCCTCAAAAGCACCTGTTTTCGCTTTCGGCAGCCTCCGGAGCAAAAAAGACAAACGTCCAGCTTTTGCTGCCACAGCAAAGGTGCCAGCGGGGAAAAGTAATGCTGGTTCTCACTGCCTCCTGGAACCCTTTCAAATGCCCCAGACAATTAAGCCCTCTCTGCTTTCCTGCGGACTCCATCCTCAAAAGCGCCTTTTTTCACTTTCGGCGCCCTCTGGTGGTAAAAAGACAAACATCCAGCTTTTGCTGCCACAGCAAAGGTGCCAGCGGGGAAAAGTAATGCTGGTTCTCACTGCCTCCTGGAACCTCTTCAAATGCCCCAGACAATTTGGCCCTCTCTGCTTTCCTGCGGACTCCATCCTCAAAAGCACCTGTTTTCGCTTTCGGCAGCCTCCGGAGCAAAAAAGACAAACGTCCAGCTTTTGCTGCCACAGCAAAGGTGCCAGCGGGGAAAAGTAATGCTGGTTCTCACTGCCTCCTGGAACCCTTTCAAATGCCCCTGACAATTTGGCCCTCTCTGCTTTCCTGCGGACTCTATCCTCAAAAGCGCCTTTTTTCACTTTCGGCGCCCTCCGGTGGTAAAAAGACAAACGTCCAGCTTTTGCTGCCACAGCAAAGGTGCCAGCGGGGAAAAGTAATGCTGGTTCTCACTGCCTCCTGGAACCCTTTCAAATGCCACAGACAATTTGGCCCTCTCTGCTTTGCTGCGGACTCCATCCTCAAAAGCACCTGTTTTCGCTTTCGGCAGCCTCCGGAGCAAAAAAGACAAACGTCCAGCTTTTGCTGCCACAGCAAAGGTGCCAGCGGGGAAAAGTAATGCTGGTTCTCACTGCCTCCTGGAACCTCTTCAAATGCCCCAGACAATTTGGCCCTCTCTGCTTTCCTGCGGACTCCATCCTCAAAAGCACCTGTTTTCGCTTTCGGCAGCGTCCGGAGCAAAAAAGACAAACGTCCAGCTTTTGCTGCCACAGCAAAGGTGCCAGCGGGGAAAAGTAATGCTGGTTCTCACTGCCTCCTGGAACCTCTTCAAATGCCCCAGACAATTTGGCCCTCTCTGCTTTCCTGCGGACTCCATCCTCAAAAGCACCTGTTTTCGCTTTCGGCAGCCTCCGGAGCAAAAAAGACAAACGTCCAGCTTTTGCTGCCACAGCAAAGGTGCCAGCGGGGAAAAGTAATGCTGGTTCTCACTGCCTCCTGGAACTCTTTCAAATGCCCCAGACAATTTGGCCCTCTCTGCTTTCCTGCGGACTCCATCCTCAAAAGCACCTGTTTTCGCTTTCGGCAGCCTCCGGAGCAAAAAAGACAAACGTCCAGCTTTTGCTGCCACAGCAAAGGTGCCAGCGGGGAAAAGTAATGCTTGTTCTCACTGCCTCCTGGAACCTCTTCAAATGCCCCAGACAATTTGGCCCTCTATGCTTTCCTGCGGACTCCATCCTCAAAAGCACCTGTTTTCGCTTTCGGCAACTTCCGGAGCAAAAAAGACAAACGTCCAGGTTTTGCTGCCACAGCAAAGGTGCCAGCGGGGAAAAGTAATGCTGGTTCTCACTGCCTCCTGGAACCCTTTCAAATGCCACAGACAATTTGGCCCTCTCTGCTTTCCTGCGGACTCCATCCTCAAAAGCACCTATTTTTGCTTTCGGCGCCCTCCGGAGCAAAAAAGACAAACGTCCAGCTTTTGCTGCCACAGCAAAGGTGCCAGCGGGGAAAAGTAATGCTGGTTCTCACTGCCTCCTGGAACCCTTTCAAATGCCACAGACAATTTGGCCCTCTCTGCTTTCCTGCGGACTCCATCCTCAAAAGCACCTGTTTTCGCTTTTGGCAGCCTCCGGAGCAAAAAAGACAAACGTCCAGCTTTTGCTGCCACAGCAAAGGTGCCAGCGGGGAAAAGTAATGCTGGTTCTCACTGCCTCCTGGAACCCTTTCAAATGCCACAGACAATTTGGCCCTCTCTGCTTTCCTGCGGACTCCATCCTCAAAAGCACCTGTTTTCGCTTTTGGCAGCCTCCGGAGCAAAAAAGACAAACGTCCAGGTTTTGCTGCCACAGCAAAGGTGCCAGCGGGGAAAAGTAATGCTGGTTCTCACTGCCTCCTGGAACCCTTTCAAATGCCCCTGACAATTTGGCCCTCTCTGCTTTCCTGCGGACTCTATCCTCAAAAGCGCCTTTTTTCACTTTCGGCGCCCTCCGGTGGTAAAAAGACAAACGTCCAGCTTTTGCTGCCACAGCAAAGGTGCCAGCGGGGAAAAGTAATGCTGGTTCTCACTGCCTCCTGGAACTCTTTCAAATGCCACAGACAATTTGGCCCTCTCTGCTTTGCTGCGGACTCCATCCTCAAAAGCACCTGTTTTCGCTTTCGGCAGCCTCCGGAGCAAAAAAGACAAACGTCCAGCTTTTGCTGCCACAGCAAAGGTGCCAGCGGGGAAAAGTAATGCTGGTTCTCACTGCCTCCTGGAACCTCTTCAAATGCCCCAGACAATTTGGCCCTCTCTGCTTTCCTGCGGACTCCATCCTCAAAAGCACCTGTTTTCGCTTTCGGCAGCGTCCGGAGCAAAAAAGACAAACGTCCAGCTTTTGCTGCCACAGCAAAGGTGCCAGCGGGGAAAAGTAATGCTGGTTCTCACTGCCTCCTGGAACCTGTTCAAATGCCCCAGACAATTTGGCCCTCTCTGCTTTCCTGCGGACTCCATCCTCAAAAGCACCTGTTTTCGCTTTCGGCAGCCTCCGGAGCAAAAAAGACAAACGTCCAGCTTTTGCTGCCACAGCAAAGGTGCCAGCGGGGAAAAGTAATGCTGGTTCTCACTGCCTCCTGGAACTCTTTCAAATGCCCCAGACAATTTGGCCCTCTCTGCTTTCCTGCGGACTCCATCCTCAAAAGCACCTGTTTTCGCTTTCGGCAGCCTCCGGAGCAAAAAAGACAAACGTCCAGCTTTTGCTGCCACAGCAAAGGTGCCAGCGGGGAAAAGTAATGCTTGTTCTCACTGCCTCCTGGAACCTCTTCAAATGCCCCAGACAATTTGGCCCTCTATGCTTTCCTGCGGACTCCATCCTCAAAAGCACCTGTTTTCGCTTTCGGCAACTTCCGGAGCAAAAATGACAAACGTCCAGGTTTTGCTGCCACAGCAAAGGTGCCAGCGGGGAAAAGTAATGCTGGTTCTCACTGCCTCCTGGAACCCTTTCAAATGCCACAGACAATTTGGCCCTCTCTGCTTTCCTGCGGACTCCATCCTCAAAAGCACCTATTTTTGCTTTCGGCGCCCTCCGGAGCAAAAAAGACAAACGTCCAGCTTTTGCTGCCACAGCAAAGGTGCCAGCGGGGAAAAGTAATGCTGGTTCTCACTGCCTCCTGGAACCCTTTCAAATGCCACAGACAATTTGGCCCTCTCTGCTTTCCTGCGGACTCCATCCTCAAAAGCACCTGTTTTCGCTTTTGGCAGCCTCCGGAGCAAAAAAGACAAACGTCCAGCTTTTGCTGCCACAGCAAAGGTGCCAGCGGGGAAAAGTAATGCTGGTTCTCACTGCCTCCTGGAACCTGTTCAAATGCCCCAGACAATTTGCCCCTCTCTGCTTTCCTGCGGACTCCATCCTCAAAAGCACCTGTTTTCGCTTTTGGCAACCTCTGGAGCAAAAAAGACAAACGTCCAGCTTTTGCTGCCACAGCAAAGGTGCCAGCGGGGAAAAGTAATGCTGGTTCTCACTGCCTCCTGGAACCCTTTCAAATGCCCCAGACAATTTGGCCCTCTCTGCTTTACTGCGGACTCCATCCTCAAAAGCACCTGTTTTCGCTTTCGGCAGCGTCCGGAGCAAAAAAGACAAACGTCCAGCTTTTGCTGCCACAGCAAAGGTGCCAGCGGGGAAAAGTAATGCTGGTTCTCACTGCCTCCTGGAACCCTTTCAAATGCCCCAGACAATTTGGCCCTCTCTGCTTTCCTGCGGACTCCATCCTCAAAAGCACCTGTTTTCGCTTTCGGCAGCGTCCGGAGCAAAAAAGACAAACGTCCAGCTTTTGCTGCCACAGCAAAGGTGCCAGCGGGGAAAAGTAATGCTGGTTCTCACTGCCTCCTGGAACCCTTTCAAATGCCCCTGACAATTTGGCCCTCTCTGCTTTCCTGCGGACTCTATCCTCTAAAGCGCCTTTTTTCACTTTCGGCGCCCTCCGGTGGTAAAAAGACAAACGTCCAGCTTTTGCTGCCACAGCAAAGGTGCCAGCGGGGAAAAGTGATGCTGGTTCTCACTGCCTCCTGGAACTCTTTCAAATGCCACAGACAATTTGGCCCTCTCTGCTTTGCTGCGGACTCCATCCTCAAAAGCACCTATTTTCGCTTTCGGCAGCCTCCGGAGCAAAAAAGACAAACGTCCAGCTTTTGCTGCCACAGCAAAGGTGCCAGCGGAGAAAAGTAATGCTGGTTCTCACTGCCTCCTGGAACCCTTTCAAATGCCACAGACAATTTGGCCCTCTCTGCTTTCCTGCGGACTCCATCCTCAAAAGCACCTGTTTTCGCTTTCGGCAGCCTCCGGAGCAAAAAAGACAAACGTCCAGCTTTTGCTGCCACAGCAAAGGTGCCAGCGGGGAAAAGTAATGCTGGTTCTCACTGCCTCCTGGAACCTCTTCAAATGCCCCAGACAATTTGGCCCTCTCTGCTTTCCTGCGGACTCCATCCTCAAAAGCACCTGTTTTCGCTTTCGGCAGCGTCCGGAGCAAAAAAGACAAACGTCCAGCTTTTGCTGCCACAGCAAAGGTGCCAGCGGGGAAAAGTAATGCTGGTTCTCACTGCCTCCTGGAACCTGTTCAAATGCCCCAGACAATTTGGCCCTCTCTGCTTTCCTGCGGACTCCATCCTCAAAAGCACCTGTTTTCGCTTTCGGCAGCCTCCGGAGCAAAAAAGACAAACGTCCAGCTTTTGCTGCCACAGCAAAGGTGCCAGCGGGGAAAAGTAATGCTGGTTCTCACTGCCTCCTGGAACTCTTTCAAATGCCCCAGACAATTTGGCCCTCTCTGCTTTCCTGCGGACTCCATCCTCAAAAGCACCTGTTTTCGCTTTCGGCAGCGTCCGGAGCAAAAAAGACAAACGTCCAGCTTTTGCTGCCACAGCAAAGGTGCCAGCGGGGAAAAGTAATGCTGGTTCTCACTGCCTCCTGGAACCTCTTCAAATGCCCCAGACAATTTGGCCCTCTCTGCTTTCCTGCGGACTCCATCCTCAAAAGCACCTGTTTTCGCTTTCGGCAACTTCCGGAGCAAAAAAGAAAAACGTCCAGCTTTTGCTGCCACAGCAAAGGTGCCAGCGGGGAAAAGTAATGCTGGTTCTCACTGCCTCCTGGAACCCTTTCAAATGCCACAGACAATTTGGCCCTCTCTGCTTTCCTGCGGACTCCATCCTCAAAAGCACCTATTTTTGCTTTCGGCGCCCTCCGGAGCAAAAAAGACAAACGTCCAGCTTTTGCTGCCACAGCAAAGGTGCCAGCGGGGAAAAGTAATGCTGGTTCTCACTGACTCCTGGAACCCTTTCAAATGCCACAGACAATTTGGCCCTCTCTGCTTTCCTGTGGACTCCATCCTCAAAAGCACCTGTTTTCGCTTTCGGCAGCCTCCGGAGCAAAAAAGACAAACGTCCAGCTTTTGCTGCCACAGCAAAGGTGCCAGCGGGGAAAAGTAATGCTGGTTCTCACTGCCTCCTGGAACCTCTTCAAATGCCCCAGACAATTTGGCCCTCTCTGCTTTCCTGCGGACTCCATCCTCAAAAGCGCCTTTTTTCACTTTCGGCGCCCTCCGGTGGTAAAAAGACAAACGTCCAGCTTTTGCTGCCACAGCAAAGGTGCCAGCGGGGAAAAGTAATGCTGGTTCTCACTGCCTCCTGGAACCCTTTCAAATGCCACAGACAATTAAGCCCTCTCTGCTTTCCTGCGGACTCTATCCTCAAAAGCGCCTTTTTTCACTTTCGGCGCCCTCCGGTGGTAAAAAGACAAACGTCCAGCTTTTGCTGCCACAGCAAAGGTGCCAGCGGGGAAAAGTGATGCTGGTTCTCACTGCCTCCTGGAACTCTTTCAAATGCCACAGACAATTTGGCCCTCTCTGCTTTCCTGCGGACTCCATCCTCAAAAGCACCTATTTTCGCTTTCGGCAGCCTCCGGAGCAAAAAAGACAAACGTCCAGCTTTTGCTGCCACAGCAAAGGTGCCAGCGGGGAAAAGTAATGCTGGTTCTCACTGCCTCCTGGAACCCTTTCAAATGCCGCAGACAATTTGGCCCTCTCTGCTTTCCTGCGGACTCCATCCTCAAAAGCACCTGTTTTCGCTTTCGGCAGCCTCCGGAGCAAAAAAGACAAACGTCCAGCTTTTGCTGCCACAGCAAAGGTGCCAGCGGGGAAAAGTAATGCTGGTTCTCACTGCCTCCTGGAACCCTTTCAAATGCCCCAGACAATTTGGCCCTCTCTGCTTTCCTGCGGACTCCATCCTCAAAAGCACCTGTTTTCGCTTTCGGCAGCGTCCGGAGCAAAAAAGACAAACGTCCAGCTTTTGCTGCCACAGCAAAGGTGCCAGCGGGGAAAAGTAATGCTGGTTCTCACTGCCTCCTGGAACCTCTTCAAATGCCCCAGACAATTTGGCCCTCTCTGCTTTCCTGCGGACTCCATCCTCAAAAGCACCTGTTTTCGCTTTTGGCAACCTCCGGAGCAAAAAAGACAAACGTCCAGCTTTTGCTGCCACAGCAAAGGTGCCAGCGGGGAAAAGTAATGCTGGTTCTCACTGCCTCCTGGAACCCTTTCAAATGCCCCAGACAATTTGGCCCTCTCTGCTTTCCTGCGGACTCCATCCTCAAAAGCACCTGTTTTCGCTTTCGGCAGCCTCCGGAGCAAAAAAGACAAACGTCCAGCTTTTGCTGCCACAGCAAAGGTGCCAGCGGGGAAAAGTAATGCTGGTTCTCACTGCCTCCTGGAACCCTTTCAAATGCCCCAGACAATTAAGCCCTCTCTGCTTTCCTGCGGACTCTATCCTCAAAAGCGCCTTTTTTCACTTTCGGCGCCCTCTGGTGGTAAAAAGACAAACATCCAGCTTTTGCTGCCACAGCAAAGGTGCCAGCGGGGAAAAGTAATGCTGGTTCTCACTGCCTCCTGGAACCTCTTCAAATGCCCCAGACAATTTGGCCCTCTCTGCTTTCCTGCGGACTCCATCCTCAAAAGCACCTGTTTTCGCTTTCGGCAGCCTCCGGAGCAAAAAAGACAAACGTCCAGCTTTTGCTGCCACAGCAAAGGTGCCAGCGGGGAAAAGTAATGCTGGTTCTCACTGCCTCCTGGAACCCTTTCAAATGCCCCTGACAATTTGGCCCTCTCTGCTTTCCTGCGGACTCTATCCTCAAAAGCGCCTTTTTTCACTTTCGGCGCCCTCCGGTGGTAAAAAGACAAACGTCCAGCTTTTGCTGCCACAGCAAAGGTGCCAGCGGGGAAAAGTAATGCTGGTTCTCACTGCCTCCTGGAACCCTTTCAAATGCCACAGACAATTTGGCCCTCTCTGCTTTGCTGCGGACTCCATCCTCAAAAGCACCTGTTTTCGCTTTCGGCAGCCTCCGGAGCAAAAAAGACAAACGTCCAGCTTTTGCTGCCACAGCAAAGGTGCCAGCGGGGAAAAGTAATGCTGGTTCTCACTGCCTCCTGGAACCTCTTCAAATGCCCCAGACAATTTGGCTCTCTCTGCTTTCCTGCGGACTCCATCCTCAAAAGCACCTGTTTTCGCTTTCGGCAGCGTCCGGAGCAAAAAAGACAAACGTCCAGCTTTTGCTGCCACAGCAAAGGTGCCAGCGGGGAAAAGTAATGCTGGTTCTCACTGCCTCCTGGAACCTGTTCAAATGCCCCAGACAATTTGGCCCTCTCTGCTTTCCTGCGGACTCCATCCTCAAAAGCACCTGTTTTCGCTTTCGGCAGCCTCCGGAGCAAAAAAGACAAACGTCCAGCTTTTGCTGCCACAGCAAAGGTGCCAGCGGGGAAAAGTAATGCTGGTTCTCACTGCCTCCTGGAACTCTTTCAAATGCCCCAGACAATTTGGCCCTCTCTGCTTTCCTGCGGACTCCATCCTCAAAAGCACCTGTTTTCGCTTTCGGCAGCGTCCGGAGCAAAAAAGACAAACGTCCAGCTTTTGCTGCCACAGCAAAGGTGCCAGCGGGGAAAAGTAATGCTGGTTCTCACTGCCTCCTGGAACCTCTTCAAATGCCCCAGACAATTTGGCCCTCTCTGCTTTCCTGCGGACTCCATCCTCAAAAGCACCTGTTTTCGCTTTTGGCAACCTCCGGAGCAAAAAAGACAAACGTCCAGCTTTTGCTGCCACAGCAAAGGTGCCAGCGGGGAAAAGTAATGCTGGTTCTCACTGCCTCCTGGAACCCTTTCAAATGCCCCAGACAATTTGGCCCTCTCTGCTTTCCTGCGGACTCCATCCTCAAAAGCACCTGTTTTCGCTTTCGGCAGCCTCCGGAGCAAAAAAGACAAACGTCCAGCTTTTGCTGCCACAGCAAAGGTGCCAGCGGGGAAAAGTAATGCTGGTTCTCACTGCCTCCTGGAACCCTTTCAAATGCCCCAGACAATTAAGCCCTCTCTGCTTTCCTGCGGACTCTATCCTCAAAAGCGCCTTTTTTCACTTTCGGCGCCCTCTGGTGGTAAAAAGACAAACATCCAGCTTTTGCTGCCACAGCAAAGGTGCCAGCGGGGAAAAGTAATGCTGGTTCTCACTGCCTCCTGGAACCTCTTCAAATGCCCCAGACAATTTGGCCCTCTCTGCTTTCCTGCGGACTCCATCCTCAAAAGCACCTGTTTTCGCTTTCGGCAGCCTCCGGAGCAAAAAAGACAAACGTCCAGCTTTTGCTGCCACAGCAAAGGTGCCAGCGGGGAAAAGTAATGCTGGTTCTCACTGCCTCCTGGAACCCTTTCAAATGCCCCTGACAATTTGGCCCTCTCTGCTTTCCTGCGGACTCTATCCTCAAAAGCGCCTTTTTTCACTTTCGGCGCCCTCCGGTGGTAAAAAGACAAACGTCCAGCTTTTGCTGCCACAGCAAAGGTGCCAGCGGGGAAAAGTAATGCTGGTTCTCACTGCCTCCTGGAACCCTTTCAAATGCCACAGACAATTTGGCCCTCTCTGCTTTGCTGCGGACTCCATCCTCAAAAGCACCTGTTTTCGCTTTCGGCAGCCTCCGGAGCAAAAAAGACAAACGTCCAGCTTTTGCTGCCACAGCAAAGGTGCCAGCGGGGAAAAGTAATGCTGGTTCTCACTGCCTCCTGGAACCTCTTCAAATGCCCCAGACAATTTGGCTCTCTCTGCTTTCCTGCGGACTCCATCCTCAAAAGCACCTGTTTTCGCTTTCGGCAGCGTCCGGAGCAAAAAAGACAAACGTCCAGCTTTTGCTGCCACAGCAAAGGTGCCAGCGGGGAAAAGTAATGCTGGTTCTCACTGCCTCCTGGAACTCTTTCAAATGCCCCAGACAATTTGGCCCTCTCTGCTTTGCTGCGGACTCCATCCTCAAAAGCACCTGTTTTCGCTTTCGGCAGCCTCCGGAGCAAAAAAGACAAACGTCCAGCTTTTGCTGCCACAGCAAAGGTGCCAGCGGGGAAAAGTAATGCTGGTTCTCACTGCCTCCTGGAACCTCTTCAAATGCCCCAGACAATTTGGCTCTCTCTGCTTTCCTGCGGACTCCATCCTCAAAAGCACCTGTTTTCGCTTTCGGCAGCGTCCGGAGCAAAAAAGACAAACGTCCAGCTTTTGCTGCCACAGCAAAGGTGCCAGCGGGGAAAAGTAATGCTTGTTCTCACTGCCTCCTGGAACCTCTTCAAATGCCCCAGACAATTTGGCCCTCTATGCTTTCCTGCGGACTCCATCCTCAAAAGCACCTGTTTTCGCTTTCGGCAACTTCCGGAGCAAAAAAGACAAACGTCCAGGTTTTGCTGCCACAGCAAAGGTGCCAGCGGGGAAAAGTAATGCTGGTTCTCACTGCCTCCTGGAACCCTTTCAAATGCCACAGACAATTTGGCCCTCTCTGCTTTCCTGCGGACTCCATCCTCAAAAGCACCTATTTTTGCTTTCGGCGCCCTCCGGAGCAAAAAAGACAAACGTCCAGCTTTTGCTGCCACAGCAAAGGTGCCAGCGGGGAAAAGTAATGCTGGTTCTCACTGCCTCCTGGAACCCTTTCAAATGCCACAGACAATTTGGCCCTCTCTGCTTTCCTGCGGACTCCATCCTCAAAAGCACCTGTTTTCGCTTTTGGCAGCCTCCGGAGCAAAAAAGACAAACGTCCAGCTTTTGCTGCCACAGCAAAGGTGCCAGCGGGGAAAAGTAATGCTGGTTCTCACTGCCTCCTGGAACCCTTTCAAATGCCACAGACAATTTGGCCCTCTCTGCTTTCCTGCGGACTCCATCCTCAAAAGCACCTGTTTTCGCTTTTGGCAGCCTCCGGAGCAAAAAAGACAAACGTCCAGGTTTTGCTGCCACAGCAAAGGTGCCAGCGGGGAAAAGTAATGCTGGTTCTCACTGCCTCCTGGAACCCTTTCAAATGCCCCTGACAATTTGGCCCTCTCTGCTTTCCTGCGGACTCTATCCTCAAAAGCGCCTTTTTTCACTTTCGGCGCCCTCCGGTGGTAAAAAGACAAACGTCCAGCTTTTGCTGCCACAGCAAAGGTGCCAGCGGGGAAAAGTAATGCTGGTTCTCACTGCCTCCTGGAACTCTTTCAAATGCCACAGACAATTTGGCCCTCTCTGCTTTGCTGCGGACTCCATCCTCAAAAGCACCTGTTTTCGCTTTCGGCAGCCTCCGGAGCAAAAAAGACAAACGTCCAGCTTTTGCTGCCACAGCAAAGGTGCCAGCGGGGAAAAGTAATGCTGGTTCTCACTGCCTCCTGGAACCTCTTCAAATGCCCCAGACAATTTGGCCCTCTCTGCTTTCCTGCGGACTCCATCCTCAAAAGCACCTGTTTTCGCTTTCGGCAGCGTCCGGAGCAAAAAAGACAAACATCCAGCTTTTGCTGCCACAGCAAAGGTGCCAGCGGGGAAAAGTAATGCTGGTTCTCACTGCCTCCTGGAACCTGTTCAAATGCCCCAGACAATTTGGCCCTCTCTGCTTTCCTGCGGACTCCATCCTCAAAAGCACCTGTTTTCGCTTTCGGCAGCCTCCGGAGCAAAAAAGACAAACGTCCAGCTTTTGCTGCCACAGCAAAGGTGCCAGCGGGGAAAAGTAATGCTGGTTCTCACTGCCTCCTGGAACTCTTTCAAATGCCCCAGACAATTTGGCCCTCTCTGCTTTCCTGCGGACTCCATCCTCAAAAGCACCTGTTTTCGCTTTCGGCAGCCTCCGGAGCAAAAAAGACAAACGTCCAGCTTTTGCTGCCACAGCAAAGGTGCCAGCGGGGAAAAGTAATGCTTGTTCTCACTGCCTCCTGGAACCTCTTCAAATGCCCCAGACAATTTGGCCCTCTATGCTTTCCTGCGGACTCCATCCTCAAAAGCACCTGTTTTCGCTTTCGGCAACTTCCGGAGCAAAAAAGACAAACGTCCAGGTTTTGCTGCCACAGCAAAGGTGCCAGCGGGGAAAAGTAATGCTGGTTCTCACTGCCTCCTGGAACCCTTTCAAATGCCACAGACAATTTGGCCCTCTCTGCTTTCCTGCGGACTCCATCCTCAAAAGCACCTATTTTTGCTTTCGGCGCCCTCCGGAGCAAAAAAGACAAACGTCCAGCTTTTGCTGCCACAGCAAAGGTGCCAGCGGGGAAAAGTAATGCTGGTTCTCACTGCCTCCTGGAACCCTTTCAAATGCCACAGACAATTTGGCCCTCTCTGCTTTCCTGCGGACTCCATCCTCAAAAGCACCTGTTTTCGCTTTTGGCAGCCTCCGGAGCAAAAAAGACAAACGTCCAGCTTTTGCTGCCACAGCAAAGGTGCCAGCGGGGAAAAGTAATGCTGGTTCTCACTGCCTCCTGGAACCTGTTCAAATGCCCCAGACAATTTGCCCCTCTCTGCTTTCCTGCGGACTCCATCCTCAAAAGCACCTGTTTTCGCTTTTGGCAACCTCTGGAGCAAAAAAGACAAACGTCCAGCTTTTGCTGCCACAGCAAAGGTGCCAGCGGGGAAAAGTAATGCTGGTTCTCACTGCCTCCTGGAACCCTTTCAAATGCCCCAGACAATTTGGCCCTCTCTGCTTTCCTGCGGACTCCATCCTCAAAAGCACCTGTTTTCGCTTTCGGCAGCGTCCGGAGCAAAAAAGACAAACGTCCAGCTTTTGCTGCCACAGCAAAGGTGCCAGCGGGGAAAAGTAATGCTGGTTCTCACTGCCTCCTGGAACCCTTTCAAATGCCCCAGACAATTAAGCCCTCTCTGCTTTCCTGCGGACTCTATCCTCAAAAGCGCCTTTTTTCACTTTCGGCGCCCTCCGGTGGTAAAAAGACAAACGTCCAGCTTTTGCTGCCACAGCAAAGGTGCCAGCGGGGAAAAGTGATGCTGGTTCTCACTGCCTCCTGGAACTCTTTCAAATGCCACAGACCATTTGGCCCTCTCTGCTTTCCTGCGGACTCCATTCTCAAAAGCACCTATTTTCGCTTTCGGCAGCCTCCGGAGCAAAAAAGACAAACGTCCAGCTTTTGCTGCCACAGCAAAGGTGCCAGCGGGGAAAAGTAATGCTGGTTCTCACTGCCTCCTGGAACCCTTTCAAATGCCACAGACAATTTGGCCCTCTCTGCTTTCCTGCGGACTCCATCCTCAAAAGCACCTGTTTTCGCTTTCGGCAGCCTCCGGAGCAAAAAAGACAAACGTCCAGCTTTTGCTGCCACAGCAAAGGTGCCAGCGGGGAAAAGTAATGCTGGTTCTCACTGCCTCCTGGAACCCTTTCAAATGCCACAGACAATTTGGCCCTCTCTGCTTTCCTGCGGACTCCATCCTCAAAAGCACCTGTTTTCGCTTTCGGCAGCGTCCGGAGCAAAAAAGACAAACGTCCAGGTTTTGCTGCCACAGCAAAGGTGCCAGCGGGGAAAAGTAATGCTGGTTCTCACTGCCTCCTGGAACCCTTTCAAATGCCACAGACAATTTGGCCCTCTCTGCTTTCCTGCGGACTCCATCCTCAAAAGCACCTATTTTCGCTTTCGGCAGCGTCCGGAGCAAAAAAGACAAACGTCCAGCTTTTGCTGCCACAGCAAAGGTGCCAGCGGAGAAAAGTAATGCTGGTTCCCACTGCCTCCTGGAACCCTTTCAAATGCCCCAGACAATTTGGCCCTCTCTGCTTTCCTGCGGACTCCATCCTCAAAAGCACCTGTTTTCGCTTTCGGCAGCCTCCGGAGCAAAAAAGACAAACGTCCAGCTTTTGCTGCCACAGCAAAGGTGCCAGCGGGGAAAAGTAATGCTGGTTCTCACTGCCTCCTGGAACTCTTTCAAATGCCACAGACAATTTGGCCCTCTCTGCTTTCCTGCGGACTCCATCCTCAAAAGCACCTGTTTTCGCTTTCGGCAGCCTCCGGAGCAAAAAAGACAAACGTCCAGCTTTTGCTGCCACAGCAAAGGTGCCAGCGGGGAAAAGTAATGCTGGTTCTCACTGCCTCCTGGAACCCTTTCAAATGCCCCAGACAATTTGGCCCTCTCTGCTTTCCTGCGGACTCCATCCTCAAAAGCACCTATTTTTGCTTTCGGCGCCCTCCGGAGCAAAAAAGACAACGTCCAGCTTTTGCTGCCACAGCAAAGGTGCCAGCGGGGAAAAGTAATGCTGGTTCTCACTGCCTCCTGGAACCCTTTCAAATGCCCCAGACAATTTGGCCCTCTCTGCTTTCCTGTTGACTCCATCCTCAAAAGCACCTGTTTTCGCTTTCGGCAGCCTCCGGAGCAAAAAAGACAAACGTCCAGCTTTTGCTGCCACAGCAAAGGTGCCAGCGGGGAAAAGTAATGCTGGTTCTCACTGCCTCCTGGAACCTGTTCAAATGCCCCAGACAATTTGGCCCTCTCTGCTTTCCTGCGGACTCCATCCTCAAAAGCACCTGTTTTCGCTTTCGGCAACCTCCGGAGCCAAAAAGACAAACGTCCAGCTTTTGCTGCCACAGCAAAGGTGCCAGCGGGGAAAAGTAATGCTGGTTCTCACTGCCTCCTGGAACCTGTTCAAATGCCCCAGACAATTTGGCCCTCTCTGCTTTCCTGCGGACTCCATCCTCAAAAGCACCTGTTTTCGCTTTCGGCAGCCTCCGGAGCAAAAAAGACAAACGTCCAGCTTTTGCTGCCACAGCAAAGGTGCCAGCGGGGAAAAGTAATGCTGGTTCTCACTGCCTCCTGGAACCCTTTCAAATGCCCCAGACAATTAAGCCCTCTCTGCTTTCCTGCGGACTCTATCCTCAAAAGCGCCTTTTTTCACTTTCGGCGCCCTCCGGTGGTAAAAAGACAAACGTCCAGCTTTTGCTGCCACAGCAAAGGTGCCAGCGGGGAAAAGTGATGCTGGTTCTCACTGCCTCCTGGAACTCTTTCAAATGCCACAGACCATTTGGCCCTCTCTGCTTTCCTGCGGACTCCATTCTCAAAAGCACCTATTTTCGCTTTCGGCAGCCTCCGGAGCAAAAAAGACAAACGTCCAGCTTTTGCTGCCACAGCAAAGGTGCCAGCGGGGAAAAGTAATGCTGGTTCTCACTGTCTCCTGGAACGCTTTCAAATGCCCCAGACAATTTGGCCCTCTCTGCTTTCCTGTGGACTCCATCCTCAAAAGCACCTGTTTTCGCTTTCGGCAGCGTCCGGAGCAAAAAAGACAAACGTCCAGCTTTTGCTGCCACAGCAAAGGTGCCAGCGGGGAAAAGTAATGCTGGTTCTCACTGCCTCCTGGAACCCTTTCAAATGCCCCAGACAATTTGGCCCTCTCTGCTTTCCTGCGGACTCCATCCTCAAAAGCACCTGTTTTCGCTTTCGGCAGCGTCCGGAGCAAAAAAGACAAACGTCCAGCTTTTGCTTCCACAGCAAAGGTGCCAGCGGGGAAAAGTAATGCTGGTTCTCACTGCCTCCTGGAACCCTTTCAAATGCCCCTGACAATTTGGCCCTCTCTGCTTTCCTGCGGACTCTATCCTCAAAAGCGCCTTTTTTCACTTTCGGCGCCCTCCGGTGGTAAAAAGACAAACGTCCAGCTTTTGCTGCCACAGCAAAGGTGCCAGCGGGGAAAAGTGATGCTGGTTCTCACTGCCTCCTGGAACTCTTTCAAATGCCACAGACAATTTGGCCCTCTCTGCTTTCCTGCGGACTCCATCCTCAAAAGCACCTATTTTCGCTTTCGGCAGCGTCCGGAGCAAAAAAGACAAACGTCCAGCTTTTGCTGCCACAGCAAAGGTGCCAGCGGGGAAAAGTAATGCTGGTTCTCACTGCCTCCTGGAACCCTTTCAAATGCCCCAGACAATTTGGCCCTCTCTGCTTTCCTGCGGACTCCATCCTCAAAAGCACCTGTTTTCGCTTTCGGCAGCCTCCGGAGCAAAAAAGACAAACGTCCAGCTTTTGCTGCCACAGCAAAGGTGCCAGCGGGGAAAAGTAATGCTGGTTCTCACTGCCTCCTGGAACCCTTTCAAATGCCCCAGACAATTTGGCCCTCTCTGCTTTCCTGCGGACTCCATCCTCAAAAGCACCTGTTTTCGCTTTCGGCAGCCTCCGGAGCAAAAAAGACAAACGTCCAGCTTTTGCTGCCACAGCAAAGGTGCCAGCGGGGAAAAGTAATGCTGGTTCTCACTGCCTCCTGGAACCTCTTCAAATGCCCCAGACAATTTGGCCCTCTCTGCTTTCCTGCGGACTCCATCCTCAAAAGCACCTGTTTTCGCTTTCGGCAACTTCCGGAGCAAAAAAGACAAACGTCCAGGTTTTGCTGCCACAGCAAAGGTGCCAGCGGGGAAAAGTAATGCTGGTTCTCACTGCCTCCTGGAACCTCTTCAAATGCCCCAGACAATTTGGCCCTCTCTGCTTTCCTGCGGACTCCATCCTCAAAAGCACCTATTTTTGCTTTCGGCGCCCTCCGGAGCAAAAAAGACAAACGTCCAGCTTTTGCTGCCACAGCAAAGGTGCCAGCGGGGAAAAGTAATGCTGGTTCTCACTGCCTCCTGGAACCCTTTCAAATGCCACAGACAATTTGGCCCTCTCTGCTTTCCTGCGGACTCCATCCTCAAAAGCACCTGTTTTCGCTTTCGGCAGCCTCCGGAGCAAAAAAGACAAACGTCCAGCTTTTGCTGCCACAGCAAAGGTGCCAGCGGGGAAAAGTAATGCTGGTTCTCACTGCCTCCTGGAACCCTTTCAAATGCCACAGACAATTTGGCCCTCTCTGCTTTCCTGCGGACTCCATCCTCAAAAGCACCTGTTTTCGCTTTTGGCAACCTCCGGAGCAAAAAAGACAAACGTCCAGCTTTTGCTGCCACAGCAAAGGTGCCAGCGGGGAAAAGTAATGCTGGTTCTCACTGCCTCCTGGAACCCTTTCAAATGCCCCAGACAATTTGGCCCTCTCTACTTTCCTGCGGACTCCATCCTCAAAAGCACCTGTTTTCGCTTTCGGCAGCCTCCGGAGCAAAAAAGACAAACGTCCAGCTTTTGCTGCCACAGCAAAGGTGCCAGCGGGGAAAAGTAATGCTGGTTCTCACTGCCTCCTGGAACCCTTTCAAATGCCCCAGACAATTTGGCCCTCTCTGCTTTCCTGCGGACTCCATCCTCAAAAGCACCTGTTTTCGCTTTCGGCAGCCTCCGGAGCAAAAAAGACAAACGTCCAGCTTTTGCTGCCACAGCAAAGGTGCCAGCGGGGAAAAGTAATGCTGGTTCTCACTGCCTCCTGGAACCCTTTCAAATGCCCCAGACAATTTGGCCCTCTCTGCTTTCCTGCGGACTCCATCCTCAAAAGCACCTATTTTTGCTTTCGGCGCCCTCCGGAGCAAAAAAGACAAACGTCCAGCTTTTGCTGCCACAGCAAAGGTGCCAGCGGGGAAAAGTAATGCTGGTTCTCACTGCCTCCTGGAACCCTTTCAAATGCCACAGACAATTTGGCCCTCTCTGCTTTCCTGTGGACTCCATCCTCAAAAGCACCTGTTTTCGCTTTCGGCAGCCTCCGGAGCAAAAAAGACAAACGTCCAGCTTTTGCTGCCACAGCAAAGGTGCCAGCGGGGAAAAGTAATGCTGGTTCTCACTGCCTCCTGGAACCTGTTCAAATGCCCCAGACAATTTGGCCCTCTCTGCTTTCCTGCGGACTCCATCCTCAAAAGCACCTGTTTTCGCTTTCGGCAGCGTCCGGAGCAAAAAAGACAAACGTCCAGCTTTTGCTGCCACAGCAAAGGTGCCAGCGGGGAAAAGTAATGCTGGTTCTCACTGCCTCCTGGAACCCTTTGAAATGCCCCAGACAATTAAGCCCTCTCTGCTTTCCTGCGGACTCTATCCTCCAAAGCGCCTTCTTTCACTTTCGGCGCTCTCTGGTGGTAAAAAGACAAACGTCCAGCTTTTGCTGCCACAGCAAAGGTGCCAGCGGGGAAAAGTGATGCTGGTTCTCACTGCCTCCTGGAACTCTTTCAAATGCCACAGACCATTTGGCCCTCTCTGCTTTCCTGCGGACTCCATTCTCAAAAGCACCTATTTTCGCTTTCGGCAGCCTCCGGAGCAAAAAAGACAAATGTCCAGCTTTTGCTGCCACAGCAAAGGTGCCAGCGGGGAAAAGTAATGCTGGTTCTCACTGCCTCCTGGAACCCTTTCAAATGCCACAGACAATTTGGCCCTCTCTGCTTTCCTGTGGACTCCATCCTCAAAAGCACCTGTTTTCGCTTTCGGCAGCCTCCGGAGCAAAAAAGACAAACGTCCAGCTTTTGCTGCCACAGCAAAGGTGCCAGCGGGGAAAAGTAATGCTGGTTCTCACTGCCTCCTGGAACCCTTTCAAATGCCCCAGACAATTTGGCCCTCTCTGCTTTCCTGCGGACTCCATCCTCAAAAGCACCTGTTTTCGCTTTCGGCAGCGTCCGGAGCAAAAAAGACAAACGTCCAGCTTTTGCTGCCACAGCAAAGGTGCCAGCGGGGAAAAGTAATGCTGGTTCTCACTGCCTCCTGGAACCCTTTCAAATGCCACAGACAATTTGGCCCTCTCTGCTTTCCTGCGGACTCTATCCTCAAAAGCGCCTTTTTTCACTTTCGGCGCCCTCCGGTGGTAAAAAGACAAACGTCCAGCTTTTGCTGCCACAGCAAAGGTGCCAGCGGGGAAAAGTGATGCTGGTTCTCACTGCCTCCTGGAACTCTTTCAAATGCCACAGACAATTTGGCCCTCTCTGCTTTCCTGCGGACTCCATCCTCAAAAGCACCTATTTTCGCTTTCGGCAGCGTCCGGAGCAAAAAAGACAAACGTCCAGCTTTTGCTGCCACAGCAAAGGTGCCAGCGGGGAAAAGTAATGCTGGTTCTCACTGCCTCCTGGAACCCTTTCAAATGCCCCAGACAATTTGGCCCTCTCTGCTTTCCTGCGGACTCCATCCTCAAAAGCACCTGTTTTCGCTTTCGGCAGCCTCCGGAGCAAAAAAGACAAACGTCCAGCTTTTGCTGCCACAGCAAAGGTGCCAGCGGGGAAAAGTAATGCTGGTTCTCACTGCCTCCTGGAACTCTTTCAAATGCCACAGACAATTTGGCCCTCTCTGCTTTCCTGCGGACTCCATCCTCAAAAGCACCTGTTTTCGCTTTCGGCAGCCTCCGGAGCAAAAAAGACAAACGTCCAGCTTTTGCTGCCACAGCAAAGGTGCCAGCGGGGAAAAGTAATGCTGGTTCTCACTGCCTCCTGGAACCTCTTCAAATGCCCCAGACAATTTGGCCCTCTCTGCTTTCCTGCGGACTCCATCCTCAAAAGCACCTGTTTTCGCTTTCGGCAGCCTCCGGAGCAAAAAAGACAAACGTCCAGGTTTTGCTGCCACAGCAAAGGTGCCAGCGGGGAAAAGTAATGCTGGTTCTCACTGCCTCCTGGAACTCTTTCAAATGCCCCAGACAATTTGGCCCTCTCTGCTTTCCTGCGGACTCCATCCTCAAAAGCACCTGTTTTCGCTTTCGGCAGCCTCCGGAGCAAAAAAGACAAACGTCCAGCTTTTGCTGCCACAGCAAAGGTGCCAGCGGGGAAAAGTAATGCTTGTTCTCACTGCCTCCTGGAACCTCTTCAAATGCCCCAGACAATTTGGCCCTCTCTGCTTTCCTGCGGACTCCATCCTCAAAAGCACCTGTTTTCGCTTTCGGCAACTTCCGGAGCAAAAAAGACAAACGTCCAGGTTTTGCTGCCACAGCAAAGGTGCCAACGGGGAAAAGTAATGCTGGTTCTCACTGCCTCCTGGAACCCTTTCAAATGCCACAGACAATTTGGCCCTCTCTGCTTTCCTGCGGACTCCATCCTCAAAAGCACCTATTTTTGCTTTCGGCGCCCTCCGGAGCAAAAAAGACAAACGTCCAGCTTTTGCTGCCACAGCAAAGGTGCCAGCGGGGAAAAGTAATGCTGGTTCTCACTGCCTCCTGGAACCCTTTCAAATGCCACAGACAATTTGGCCCTCTCTGCTTTCCTGCGGACTCCATCCTCAAAAGCACCTGTTTTCGCTTTCGGCAGCCTCCGGAGCAAAAAAGACAAACGTCCAGCTTTTGCTGCCACAGCAAAGGTGCCAGCGGGGAAAAGTAATGCTGGTTCTCACTGCCTCCTGGAACCTCTTCAAATGCCCCAGACAATTTGGCCCTCTCTGCTTTCCTGCGGACTCCATCCTCAAAAGCACCTGTTTTCGCTTTTGGCAACCTCTGGAGCAAAAAAGACAAACGTCCAGCTTTTGCTGCCACAGCAAAGGTGCCAGCGGGGAAAAGTAATGCTGGTTCTCACTGCCTCCTGGAACCTGTTCAAATGCCCCAGACAATTTGGCCCTCTCTGCTTTCCTGCGGACTCCATCCTCAAAAGCACCTGTTTTCGCTTTCGGCAGCCTCCGGAGCAAAAAAGACAAACGTCCAGCTTTTGCTGCCACAGCAAAGGTGCCAGCGGGGAAAAGTAATGCTGGTTCTCACTGCCTCCTGGAACCCTTTCAAATGCCCCAGACAATTAAGCCCTCTCTGCTTTCCTGCGGACTCTATCCTCAAAAGCGCCTTTTTTCACTTTCGGCGCCCTCCGGTGGTAAAAAGACAAACGTCCAGCTTTTGCTGCCACAGCAAAGGTGCCAGCGGGGAAAAGTGATGCTGGTTCTCACTGCCTCCTGGAACTCTTTCAAATGCCACAGACCATTTGGCCCTCTCTGCTTTCCTGCGGACTCCATTCTCAAAAGCACCTATTTTCGCTTTCGGCAGCCTCCGGAGCAAAAAAGACAAACGTCCAGCTTTTGCTGCCACAGCAAAGGTGCCAGCGGGGAAAAGTAATGCTGGTTCTCACTGCCTCCTGGAACCTGTTCAAATGCCCCAGACAATTTGGCCCTCTCTGCTTTCCTGCGGACTCCATCCTCAAAAGCACCTATTTTCGCTTTCGGCAGCGTCCGGAGCAAAAAAGACAAACGTCCAGCTTTTGCTGCCACAGCAAAGGTGCCAGCGGAGAAAAGTAATGCTGGTTCTCACTGCCTCCTGGAACCCTTTCAAATGCCCCAGACAATTTGGCCCTCTCTGCTTTCCTGCGGACTCCATCCTCAAAAGCACCTGTTTTCGCTTTCGGCAGCCTCCGGAGCAAAAAAGACAAACGTCCAGCTTTTGCTGCCACAGCAAAGGTGCCAGCGGGGAAAAGTAATGCTGGTTCTCACTGCCTCCTGGAACTCTTTCAAATGCCACAGACAATTTGGCCCTCTCTGCTTTCCTGCGGACTCCATCCTCAAAAGCACCTGTTTTCGCTTTCGGCAGCCTCCGGAGCAAAAAAGACAAACGTCCAGCTTTTGCTGCCACAGCAAAGGTGCCAGCGGGGAAAAGTAATGCTGGTTCTCACTGCCTCCTGGAACCCTTTCAAATGCCCCTGACAATTTGGCCCTCTCTGCTTTCCTGCAGACTCCATCCTCAAAAGCACCTGTTTTCGCTTTCGGCAGCCTCCGGAGCAAAAAAGACAAACGTCCAGCTTTTGCTGCCACAGCAAAGGTGCCAGCGGGGAAAAGTAATGCTGGTTCTCACTGCCTCCTGGAACCCTTTCAAATGCCCCAGACAATTAAGCCCTCTCTGCTTTCCTGCGGACTCTATCCTCAAAAGCGCCTTTTTTCACTTTCGGCGCCCTCCGGTGGTAAAAAGACAAACGTCCAGCTTTTGCTGCCACAGCAAAGGTGCCAGCGGGGAAAAGTGATGCTGGTTCTCACTGCCTCCTGGAACTCTTTCAAATGCCACAGACCATTTGGCCCTCTCTGCTTTCCTGCGGACTCCATTCTCAAAAGCACCTATTTTCGCTTTCGGCAGCCTCCGGAGCAAAAAAGACAAACGTCCAGCTTTTGCTGCCACAGCAAAGGTGCCAGCGGGGAAAAGTAATGCTGGTTCTCACTGCCTCCTGGAACCCTTTCAAATGCCACAGACAATTTGGCCCTCTCTGCTTTCCTGTGGACTCCATCCTCAAAAGCACCTGTTTTCGCTTTCGGCAGCCTCCGGAGCAAAAAAGACAAACGTCCAGCTTTTGCTGCCACAGCAAAGGTGCCAGCGGGGAAAAGTAATGCTGGTTCTCACTGCCTCCTGGAACCCTTTCAAATGCCCCAGACAATTTGGCCCTCTCTGCTTTCCTGCGGACTCCATCCTCAAAAGCACCTGTTTTCGCTTTCGGCAGCGTCCGGAGCAAAAAAGACAAACGTCCAGCTTTTGCTGCCACAGCAAAGGTGCCAGCGGGGAAAAGTAATGCTGGTTCTCACTGCCTCCTGGAACCCTTTCAAATGCCCCTGACAATTTGGCCCTCTCTGCTTTCCTGCGGACTCTATCCTCAAAAGCGCCTTTTTTCACTTTCGGCGCCCTCCGGTGGTAAAAAGACAAACGTCCAGCTTTTGCTGCCACAGCAAAGGTGCCAGCGGGGAAAAGTGATGCTGGTTCTCACTGCCTCCTGGAACTCTTTCAAATGCCACAGACAATTTGGCCCTCTCTGCTTTCCTGCGGACTCCATCCTCAAAAGCACCTATTTTCGCTTTCGGCAGCGTCCGGAGCAAAAAAGACAAACGTCCAGCTTTTGCTGCCACAGCAAAGGTGCCAGCGGGGAAAAGTAATGCTGGTTCTCACTGCCTCCTGGAACCCTTTCAAATGCCCCAGACAATTTGGCCCTCTCTGCTTTCCTGCGGACTCCATCCTCAAAAGCACCTGTTTTCGCTTTCGGCAGCCTCCGGAGCAAAAAAGACAAACGTCCAGCTTTTGCTGCCACAGCAAAGGTGCCAGCGGGGAAAAGTAATGCTGGTTCTCACTGCCTCCTGGAACTCTTTCAAATGCCACAGACAATTTGGCCCTCTCTGCTTTCCTGCGGACTCCATCCTCAAAAGCACCTGTTTTCGCTTTCGGCAGCCTCCGGAGCAAAAAAGACAAACGTCCAGCTTTTGCTGCCACAGCAAAGGTGCCAGCGGGGAAAAGTAATGCTGGTTCTCACTGCCTCCTGGAACCTCTTCAAATGCCCCAGACAATTTGGCCCTCTCTGCTTTCCTGCGGACTCCATCCTCAAAAGCACCTGTTTTCGCTTTCGGCAACTTCCGGAGCAAAAAAGACAAACGTCCAGGTTTTGCTGCCACAGCAAAGGTGCCAGCGGGGAAAAGTAATGCTGGTTCTCACTGCCACCTGGAACCCTTTCAAATGCCACAGACAATTTGGCCCTCTCTGCTTTCCTGCGGACTCCATCCTCAAAAGCACCTATTTTTGCTTTCGGCGCCCTCCGGAGCAAAAAAGACAAACGTCCAGCTTTTGCTGCCACAGCAAAGGTGCCAGCGGGGAAAAGTAATGCTGGTTCTCACTGCCTCCTGGAACCCTTTCAAATGCCACAGACAATTTGGCCCTCTCTGCTTTCCTGCGGACTCCATCCTCAAAAGCACCTGTTTTCGCTTTCGGCAGCCTCCGGAGCAAAAAAGACAAACGTCCAGCTTTTGCTGCCACAGCAAAGGTGCCAGCGGGGAAAAGTAATGCTGGTTCTCACTGCCTCCTGGAACCTGTTCAAATGCCCCAGACAATTTGGCCCTCTCTGCTTTCCTGCGGACTCCATCCTCAAAAGCACCTGTTTTCGCTTTTGGCAACCTCCGGAGCAAAAAAGACAAACGTCCAGCTTTTGCTGCCACAGCAAAGGTGCCAGCGGGGAAAAGTAATGCTGGTTCTCACTGCCTCCTGGAACCCTTTCAAATGCCCCAGACAATTTGGCCCTCTCTGCTTTCCTGCGGACTCCATCCTCAAAAGCACCTGTTTTCGCTTTCGGCAGCCTCCGGAGCAAAAAAGACAAACGTCCAGCTTTTGCTGCCACAGCAAAGGTGCCAGCGGGGAAAAGTAATGCTGGTTCTCACTGCCTCCTGGAACCTGTTCAAATGCCCCAGACAATTTGGCCCTCTCTGCTTTCCTGCGGACTCCATCCTCAAAAGCACCTGTTTTCGCTTTCGGCAACCTCCGGAGCAAAAAAGACAAACGTCCAGCTTTTGCTGCCACAGCAAAGGTGCCAGCGGGGAAAAGTAATGCTGGTTCTCACTGACTCCTGGAACCTGTTCAAATGCCCCAGACAATTTGGCCCTCTCTGCTTTCCTGCGGACTCCATCCTCAAAAGCACCTGTTTTCGCTTTCGGCAGCGTCCGGAGCAAAAAAGACAAACGTCCAGCTTTTGCTGCCACAGCAAAGGTGCCAGCGGGGAAAAGTAATGCTGGTTCTCACTGCCTCCTGGAACCCTTTGAAATGCCCCAGACAATTAAGCCCTCTCTGCTTTCCTGCGGACTCTATCCTCCAAAGCGCCTTTTTTCACTTTCGGCGCTCTCCGGTGGTAAAAAGACAAACGTCCAGCTTTTGCTGCCACAGCAAAGGTGCCAGCGGGGAAAAGTGATGCTGGTTCTCACTGCCTCCTGGAACTCTTTCAAATGCCACAGACCATTTGGCCCTCTCTGCTTTCCTGCGGACTCCATTCTCAAAAGCACCTATTTTCGCTTTCGGCAGCCTCCGGAGCAAAAAAGACAAACGTCCAGCTTTTGCTGCCACAGCAAAGGTGCCAGCGGGGAAAAGTAATGCTGGTTCTCACTGCCTCCTGGAACCCTTTCAAATGCCACAGACAATTTGGCCCTCTCTGCTTTCCTGTGGACTCCATCCTCAAAAGCACCTGTTTTCGCTTTCGGCAGCCTCCGGAGCAAAAAAGACAAACGTCCAGCTTTTGCTGCCACAGCAAAGGTGCCAGCGGGGAAAAGTAATGCTGGTTCTCACTGCCTCCTGGAACCCTTTCAAATGCCCCAGACAATTTGGCCCTCTCTGCTTTCCTGCGGACTCCATCCTCAAAAGCACCTGTTTTCGCTTTCGGCAGCCTCCGGAGCAAAAAAGACAAACGTCCAGCTTTTGCTGCCACAGCAAAGGTGCCAGCGGGGAAAAGTAATGCTGGTTCTCACTGCCTCCTGGAACCCTTTCAAATGCCCCTGACAATTTGGCCCTCTCTGCTTTCCTGCGGACTCTATCCTCAAAAGCGCCTTTTTTCACTTTCGGCGCCCTCCGGTGGTAAAAAGACAAACGTCCAGCTTTTGCTGCCACAGCAAAGGTGCCAGCGGGGAAAAGTGATGCTGGTTCTCACTGCCTCCTGGAACTCTTTCAAATGCCACAGACAATTTGGCCCTCTCTGCTTTCCTGCGGACTCCATCCTCAGAAGCACCTATTTTCGCTTTCGGCAGCGTCCGGAGCAAAAAAGACAAACGTCCAGCTTTTGCTGCCACAGCAAAGGTGCCAGCGGGGAAAAGTAATGCTGGTTCTCACTGCCTCCTGGAACCCTTTCAAATGCCCCAGACAATTTGGCCCTCTCTGCTTTCCTGCGGACTCCATCCTCAAAAGCACCTGTTTTCGCTTTCGGCAGCCTCCGGAGCAAAAAAGACAAACGTCCAGCTTTTGCTGCCACAGCAAAGGTGCCAGCGGGGAAAAGTAATGCTGGTTCTCACTGCCTCCTGGAACTCTTTCAAATGCCACAGACAATTTGGCCCTCTCTGCTTTCCTGCGGACTCCATCCTCAAAAGCACCTGTTTTCGCTTTCGGCAGCCTCCGGAGCAAAAAAGACAAACGTCCAGCTTTTGCTGCCACAGCAAAGGTGCCAGCGGGGAAAAGTAATGCTGGTTCTCACTGCCTCCTGGAACCTCTTCAAATGCCCCAGACAATTTGGCCCTCTCTGCTTTCCTGCGGACTCCATCCTCAAAAGCACCTGTTTTCGCTTTCGGCAACTTCCGGAGCAAAAAAGACAAACGTCCAGGTTTTGCTGCCCCAGCAAAGGTGCCAGCGGGGAAAAGTAATGCTGGTTCTCACTGCCTCCTGGAACTCTTTCAAATGCCACAGACAATTTGGCCCTCTCTGCTTTCCTGCGGACTCCATCCTCAAAAGCACCTGTTTTCGCTTTCGGCAACTTCCGGAGCAAAAAAGACAAACGTCCAGGTTTTGCTGCCCCAGCAAAGGTGCCAGCGGGGAAAAGTAATGCTGGTTCTCACTGCCTCTTGGAACTCTTTCAAATGCCACAGACAATTTGGCCCTCTCTGCTTTCCTGCGGACTCCATCCTCAAAAGCACCTGTTTTCGCTTTCGGCAGCCTCCGGAGCAAAAAAGACAAACGTCCAGCTTTTGCTGCCACAGCAAAGGTGCCAGCGGGGAAAAGTAATGCTTGTTCTCACTGCCTCCTGGAACCTCTTCAAATGCCCCAGACAATTTGGCCCTCTCTGCTTTCCTGCGGACTCCATCCTCAAAAGCACCTGTTTTCGCTTTCGGCAACTTCCGGAGCAAAAAAGAAAAACGTCCAGCTTTTGCTGCCACAGCAAAGGTGCCAGCGGGGAAAAGTAATGCTGGTTCTCACTGCCTCCTGGAACCCTTTCAAATGCCACAGACAATTTGGCCCTCTCTGCTTTCCTGCGGACTCCATCCTCAAAAGCACCTATTTTTGTTTTCGGCGCCCTCCGGAGCAAAAAAGACAAACGTCCAGCTTTTGCTGCCACAGCAAAGGTGCCAGCGGGGAAAAGTAATGCTGGTTCTCACTGCCTCCTGGAACCCTTTCAAATGCCACAGACAATTTGGCCCTCTCTGCTTTCCTGCGGACTCCATCCTCAAAAGCACCTGTTTTCGCTTTCGGCAGCCTCCGGAGCAAAAAAGACAAACGTCCAGCTTTTGCTGCCACAGCAAAGGTGCCAGCGGGGAAAAGTAATGCTGGTTCTCACTGACTCCTGGAACCTGTTCAAATGCCCCAGACAATTTGGCCCTCTCTGCTTTCCTGCGGACTCCATCCTCAAAAGCACCTGTTTTTGCTTTTGGCAACCTCTGGAGCAAAAAAGACAAACGTCCAGCTTTTGCTGCCACAGCAAAGGTGCCAGCGGGGAAAAGTAATGCTGGTTCTCACTGCCTCCTGGAACCTGTTCAAATGCCCCAGACAATTTGGCCCTCTCTGCTTTCCTGCGGACTCCATCCTCAAAAGCACCTGTTTTCGCTTTCGGCAGCCTCCGGAGCAAAAAAGACAAACGTCCAGCTTTTGCTGCCACAGCAAAGGTGCCAGCGGGGAAAAGTAATGCTGGTTCTCACTGCCTCCTGGAACCCTTTCAAATGCCCCAGACAATTAAGCCCTCTCTGCTTTCCTGCGGACTCTATCCTCAAAAGCGCCTTTTTTCACTTTCGGCGCCCTCCGGTGGTAAAAAGACAAACGTCCAGCTTTTGCTGCCACAGCAAAGGTGCCAGCGGGGAAAAGTGATGCTGGTTCTCACTGCCTCCTGGAACTCTTTCAAATGCCACAGACCATTTGGCCCTCTCTGCTTTCCTGCGGACTCCATTCTCAAAAGCACCTATTTTCGCTTTCGGCAGCCTCCGGAGCAAAAAAGACAAACGTCCAGCTTTTGCTGCCACAGCAAAGGTGCCAGCGGGGAAAAGTAATGCTGGTTCTCACTGCCTCCTGGAACCCTTTCAAATGCCCCAGACAATTTGGCCCTCTCTGCTTTCCTGCGGACTCCATCCTCAAAAGCACCTATTTTCGCTTTCGGCAGCGTCCGGAGCAAAAAAGACAAACGTCCAGCTTTTGCTGCCACAGCAAAGGTGCCAGCGGAGAAAAGTAATGCTGGTTCTCACTGCCTCCTGGAACCCTTTCAAATGCCCCAGACAATTTGGCCCTCTCTGCTTTCCTGCGGACTCCATCCTCAAAAGCACCTGTTTTCGCTTTTGGCAACCTCCGGAGCAAAAAAGACAAACGTCCAGCTTTTGCTGCCACAGCAAAGGTGCCAGCGGGGAAAAGTAATGCTGGTTCTCACTGCCTCCTGGAACTCTTTCAAATGCCACAGACAATTTGGCCCTCTCTGCTTTCCTGCGGACTCCATCCTCAAAAGCACCTGTTTTCGCTTTCGGCAGCCTCCGGAGCAAAAAAGACAAACGTCCAGCTTTTGCTGCCACAGCAAAGGTGCCAGCGGGGAAAAGTAATGCTGGTTCTCACTGCCTCCTGGAACCTCTTCAAATGCCCCAGACAATTTGGCCCTCTCTGCTTTCCTGCGGACTCCATCCTCAAAAGCACCTGTTTTCGCTTTCGGCAACTTCCGGAGCAAAAAAGACAAACGTCCAGGTTTTGCTGCCACAGCAAAGGTGCCAGCGGGGAAAAGTAATGCTGGTTCTCACTGCCTCCTGGAACCCTTTCAAATGCCCCAGACAATTTGGCCCTCTCTGCTTTCCTGCGGACTCCATCCTCAAAAGCACCTATTTTTGCTTTCGGAGCCCTCCGGAGCAAAAAAGACAAACGTCCAGCTTTTGCTGCCACAGCAAAGGTGCCAGCGGGGAAAAGTAATGCTGGTTCTCACTGCCTCCTGGAACCCTTTCAAATGCCACAGACAATTTGGCCCTCTCTGCTTTCCTGTGGACTCCATCCTCAAAAGCACCTGTTTTCGCTTTCGGCAACCTCCGGAGCAAAAAAGACAAACGTCCAGCTTTTGCTGCCACAGCAAAGGTGCCAGCGGGGAAAAGTAATGCTGGTTCTCACTGCCTCCTGGAACCTGTTCAAATGCCCCAGACAATTTGGCCCTCTCTGCTTTCCTGCGGACTCCATCCTCAAAAGCACCTGTTTTCGCTTTCGGCATCCTCCGGAGCAAAAAAGACAAACGTCCAGCTTTTGCTGCCACAGCAAAGGTGCCAGCGGGGAAAAGTAATGCTGGTTCTCACTGCCTCCTGGAACCCTTTCAAATGCCCCAGACAATTAAGCCCTCTCTGCTTTCCTGCGGACTCTATCCTCAAAAGCGCCTTTTTTCACTTTCGGCGCCCTCCGGTGGTAAAAAGACAAACGTCCAGCTTTTGCTGCCACAGCAAAGGTGCCAGCGGGGAAAAGTGATGCTGGTTCTCACTGCCTCCTGGAACTCTTTCAAATGCCACAGACCATTTGGCCCTCTCTGCTTTCCTGCGGACTCCATTCTCAAAAGCACCTATTTTCGCTTTCGGCAGCCTCCGGAGCAAAAAAGACAAACGTCCAGCTTTTGCTGCCACAGCAAAGGTGCTAGCGGGGAAAAGTAATGCTGGTTCTCACTGCCTCCTGGAACCCTTTCAAATGCCACAGACAATTTGGCCCTCTCTGCTTTCCTGTGGACTCCATCCTCAAAAGCACCTGTTTTCGCTTTCGGCAGCCTCCGGAGCAAAAAAGACAAACGTCCAGCTTTTGCTGCCACAGCAAAGGTGCCAGCGGGGAAAAGTAATGCTGGTTCTCACTGCCTCCTGGAACCCTTTCAAATGCCCCAGACAATTTGGCCCTCTCTGCTTTCCTGCGGACTCCATCCTCAAAAGCACCTGTTTTCGCTTTCGGCAGCGTCCGGAGCAAAAAAGACAAACGTCCAGCTTTTGCTGCCACAGCAAAGGTGCCAGCGGGGAAAAGTAATGCTGGTTCTCACTGCCTCCTGGAACCCTTTCAAATGCCCCTGACAATTTGGCCCTCTCTGCTTTCCTGCGGACTCTATCCTCAAAAGCGCCTTTTTTCACTTTCGGCGCCCTCCGGTGGTAAAAAGACAAACGTCCAGCTTTTGCTGCCACAGCAAAGGTGCCAGCGGGGAAAAGTGATGCTGGTTCTCACTGCCTCCTGGAACTCTTTCAAATGCCACAGACAATTTGGCCCTCTCTGCTTTCCTGCGGACTCCATCCTCAAAAGCACCTATTTTCGCTTTCGGCAGCGTCCGGAGCAAAAAAGACAAACGTCCAGCTTTTGCTGCCACAGCAAAGGTGCCAGCGGGGAAAAGTAATGCTGGTTCTCACTGCCTCCTGGAACCCTTTCAAATGCCCCAGACAATTTGGCCCTCTCTGCTTTCCTGCGGACTCCATCCTCAAAAGCACCTGTTTTCGCTTTCGGCAGCCTCCGGAGCAAAAAAGACAAACGTCCAGCTTTTGCTGCCACAGCAAAGGTGCCAGCGGGGAAAAGTAATGCTGGTTCTCACTGCCTCCTGGAACCCTTTCAAATGCCCCAGACAATTTGGCCCTCTCTGCTTTCCTGCGGACTCCATCCTCAAAAGCACCTGTTTTCGCTTTCGGCAGCCTCCGGAGCAAAAAAGACAAACGTCCAGCTTTTGCTGCCACAGCAAAGGTGCCAGCGGGGAAAAGTAATGCTGGTTCTCACTGCCTCCTGGAACCTCTTCAAATGCCCCAGACAATTTGGCCCTCTCTGCTTTCCTGCGGACTCCATCCTCAAAAGCACCTGTTTTCGCTTTCGGCAACTTCCGGAGCAAAAAAGACAAACGTCCAGGTTTTGCTGCCACAGCAAAGGTGCCAGCGGGGAAAAGTAATGCTGGTTCTCACTGCCTCCTGGAACTCTTTCAAATGCCCCAGACAATTTGGCCCTCTCTGCTTTCCTGCGGACTCCATCCTCAAAAGCACCTGTTTTCGCTTTCGGCAGCCTCCGGAGCAAAAAAGACAAACGTCCAGCTTTTGCTGCCACAGCAAAGGTGCCAGCGGGGAAAAGTAATGCTTGTTCTCACTGCCTCCTGGAACCTCTTCAAATGCCCCAGACAATTTGGCCCTCTCTGCTTTCCTGCGGACTCCATCCTCAAAAGCACCTGTTTTCGCTTTCGGCAACTTCCGGAGCAAAAAAGACAAACGTCCAGGTTTTGCTGCCACAGCAAAGGTGCCAACGGGGAAAAGTAATGCTGGTTCTCACTGCCTCCTGGAACCCTTTCAAATGCCACAGACAATTTGGCCCTCTCTGCTTTCCTGCGGACTCCATCCTCAAAAGCACCTATTTTTGCTTTCGGCGCCCTCCGGAGCAAAAAAGACAAACGTCCAGCTTTTGCTGCCACAGCAAAGGTGCCAGCGGGGAAAAGTAATGCTGGTTCTCACTGCCTCCTGGAACCCTTTCAAATGCCACAGACAATTTGGCCCTCTCTGCTTTCCTGCGGACTCCATCCTCAAAAGCACCTGTTTTCGCTTTCGGCAGCCTCCGGAGCAAAAAAGACAAACGTCCAGCTTTTGCTGCCACAGCAAAGGTGCCAGCGGGGAAAAGTAATGCTGGTTCTCACTGCCTCCTGGAACCTCTTCAAATGCCCCAGACAATTTGGCCCTCTCTGCTTTCCTGCGGACTCCATCCTCAAAAGCACCTGTTTTCGCTTTTGGCAACCTCTGGAGCAAAAAAGACAAACGTCCAGCTTTTGCTGCCACAGCAAAGGTGCCAGCGGGGAAAAGTAATGCTGGTTCTCACTGCCTCCTGGAACCTGTTCAAATGCCCCAGACAATTTGGCCCTCTCTGCTTTCCTGCGGACTCCATCCTCAAAAGCACCTGTTTTCGCTTTCGGCAGCCTCCGGAGCAAAAAAGACAAACGTCCAGCTTTTGCTGCCACAGCAAAGGTGCCAGCGGGGAAAAGTAATGCTGGTTCTCACTGCCTCCTGGAACCCTTTCAAATGCCCCAGACAATTAAGCCCTCTCTGCTTTCCTGCGGACTCTATCCTCAAAAGCGCCTTTTTTCACTTTCGGCGCCCTCCGGTGGTAAAAAGACAAACGTCCAGCTTTTGCTGCCACAGCAAAGGTGCCAGCGGGGAAAAGTGATGCTGGTTCTCACTGCCTCCTGGAACTCTTTCAAATGCCCCAGACAATTTGGCCCTCTCTGCTTTCCTGCGGACTCCATTCTCAAAAGCACCTATTTTCGCTTTCGGCAGCCTCCGGAGCAAAAAAGACAAACGTCCAGCTTTTGCTGCCACAGCAAAGGTGCCAGCGGGGAAAAGTAATGCTGGTTCTCACTGCCTCCTGGAACCTGTTCAAATGCCCCAGACAATTTGGCCCTCTCTGCTTTCCTGCGGACTCCATCCTCAAAAGCACCTATTTTCGCTTTCGGCAGCGTCCGGAGCAAAAAAGACAAACGTCCAGCTTTTGCTGCCACAGCAAAGGTGCCAGCGGAGAAAAGTAATGCTGGTTCTCACTGCCTCCTGGAACCCTTTCAAATGCCCCAGACAATTTGGCCCTCTCTGCTTTCCTGCGGACTCCATCCTCAAAAGCACCTGTTTTCGCTTTCGGCAGCCTCCGGAGCAAAAAAGACAAACGTCCAGCTTTTGCTGCCACAGCAAAGGTGCCAGCGGGGAAAAGTAATGCTGGTTCTCACTGCCTCCTGGAACTCTTTCAAATGCCACAGACAATTTGGCCCTCTCTGCTTTCCTGCGGACTCCATCCTCAAAAGCACCTGTTTTCGCTTTCGGCAGCCTCCGGAGCAAAAAAGACAAACGTCCAGCTTTTGCTGCCACAGCAAAGGTGCCAGCGGGGAAAAGTAATGCTGGTTCTCACTGCCTCCTGGAACCCTTTCAAATGCCCCTGACAATTTGGCCCTCTCTGCTTTCCTGCGGACTCCATCCTCAAAAGCACCTGTTTTCGCTTTCGGCAGCGTCCGGAGCAAAAAAGACAAACGTCCAGCTTTTGCTGCCACAGCAAAGGTGCCAGCGGGGAAAAGTAATGCTGGTTCTCACTGCCTCCTGGAACCCTTTCAAATGCCCCAGACAATTAAGCCCTCTCTGCTTTCCTGCGGACTCTATCCTCAAAAGCGCCTTTTTTCACTTTCGGCGCCCTCCGGTGGTAAAAAGACAAACGTCCAGCTTTTGCTGCCACAGCAAAGGTGCCAGCGGGGAAAAGTGATGCTGGTTCTCACTGCCTCCTGGAACTCTTTCAAATGCCACAGACCATTTGGCCCTCTCTGCTTTCCTGCGGACTCCATTCTCAAAAGCACCTATTTTCGCTTTCGGCAGCCTCCGGAGCAAAAAAGACAAACGTCCAGCTTTTGCTGCCACAGCAAAGGTGCCAGCGGGGAAAAGTAATGCTGGTTCTCACTGCCTCCTGGAACCCTTTCAAATGCCACAGACAATTTGGCCCTCTCTGCTTTCCTGTGGACTCCATCCTCAAAAGCACCTGTTTTCGCTTTCGGCAGCCTCCGGAGCAAAAAAGACAAACGTCCAGCTTTTGCTGCCACAGCAAAGGTGCCAGCGGGGAAAAGTAATGCTGGTTCTCACTGCCTCCTGGAACCCTTTCAAATGCCCCAGACAATTTGGCCCTCTCTGCTTTCCTGCGGACTCCATCCTCAAAAGCACCTGTTTTCGCTTTCGGCAGCGTCCGGAGCAAAAAAGACAAACGTCCAGCTTTTGCTGCCACAGCAAAGGTGCCAGCGGGGAAAAGTAATGCTGGTTCTCACTGCCTCCTGGAACCCTTTCAAATGCCCCTGACAATTTGGCCCTCTCTGCTTTCCTGCGGACTCTATCCTCAAAAGCGCCTTTTTTCACTTTCGGCGCCCTCCGGTGGTAAAAAGACAAACGTCCAGCTTTTGCTGCCACAGCAAAGGTGCCAGCGGGGAAAAGTGATGCTGGTTCTCACTGCCTCCTGGAACTCTTTCAAATGCCACAGACAATTTGGCCCTCTCTGCTTTCCTGCGGACTCCATCCTCAAAAGCACCTATTTTCGCTTTCGGCAGCGTCCGGAGCAAAAAAGACAAACGTCCAGCTTTTGCTGCCACAGCAAAGGTGCCAGCGGGGAAAAGTAATGCTGGTTCTCACTGCCTCCTGGAACCCTTTCAAATGCCCCAGACAATTTGGCCCTCTCTGCTTTCCTGCGGACTCCATCCTCAAAAGCACCTGTTTTCGCTTTCGGCAGCCTCCGGAGCAAAAAAGACAAACGTCCAGCTTTTGCTGCCACAGCAAAGGTGCCAGCGGGGAAAAGTAATGCTGGTTCTCACTGCCTCCTGGAACTCTTTCAAATGCCACAGACAATTTGGCCCTCTCTGCTTTCCTGCGGACTCCATCCTCAAAAGCACCTGTTTTCGCTTTCGGCAGCCTCCGGAGCAAAAAAGACAAACGTCCAGCTTTTGCTGCCACAGCAAAGGTGCCAGCGGGGAAAAGTAATGCTGGTTCTCACTGCCTCCTGGAACCTCTTCAAATGCCCCAGACAATTTGGCCCTCTCTGCTTTCCTGCGGACTCCATCCTCAAAAGCACCTGTTTTCGCTTTCGGCAACTTCCGGAGCAAAAAAGACAAACGTCCAGGTTTTGCTGCCACAGCAAAGGTGCCAGCGGGGAAAAGTAATGCTGGTTCTCACTGCCTCCTGGAACCCTTTCAAATGCCCCTGACAATTTGGCCCTCTCTGCTTTCCTGCGGACTCCATCCTCAAAAGCACCTATTTTTGCTTTCGGCGCCCTCCGGAGCAAAAAAGACAAACGTCCAGCTTTTGCTGCCACAGCAAAGGTGCCAGCGGGGAAAAGTAATGCTGGTTCTCACTGCCTCCTGGAACCCTTTCAAATGCCACAGACAATTTGGCCCTCTCTGCTTTCCTGCGGACTCCATCCTCAAAAGCACCTGTTTTCGCTTTCGGCAGCCTCCGGAGCAAAAAAGACAAACGTCCAGCTTTTGCTGCCACAGCAAAGGTGCCAGCGGGGAAAAGTAATGCTGGTTCTCACTGCCTCCTGGAACCTGTTCAAATGCCCCAGACAATTTGGCCCTCTCTGCTTTCCTGCGGACTCCATCCTCAAAAGCACCTGTTTTCGCTTTTGGCAACCTCCGGAGCAAAAAAGACAAACGTCCAGCTTTTGCTGCCACAGCAAAGGTGCCAGCGGGGAAAAGTAATGCTGGTTCTCACTGCCTCCTGGAACCCTTTCAAATGCCCCAGACAATTTGGCCCTCTCTGCTTTCCTGCGGACTCCATCCTCAAAAGCACCTGTTTTCGCTTTCGGCAGCCTCCGGAGCAAAAAAGACAAACGTCCAGCTTTTGCTGCCACAGCAAAGGTGCCAGCGGGGAAAAGTAATGCTGGTTCTCACTGCCTCCTGGAACCTGTTCAAATGCCCCAGACAATTTGGCCCTCTCTGCTTTCCTGCGGACTCCATCCTCAAAAGCACCTGTTTTCGCTTTCGGCAACCTCCGGAGCAAAAAAGACAAACGTCCAGCTTTTGCTGCCACAGCAAAGGTGCCAGCGGGGAAAAGTAATGCTGGTTCTCACTGACTCCTGGAACCTGTTCAAATGCCCCAGACAATTTGGCCCTCTCTGCTTTCCTGCGGACTCCATCCTCAAAAGCACCTGTTTTCGCTTTCGGCAGCGTCCGGAGCAAAAAAGACAAACGTCCAGCTTTTGCTGCCACAGCAAAGGTGCCAGCGGGGAAAAGTAATGCTGGTTCTCACTGCCTCCTGGAACCCTTTGAAATGCCCCAGACAATTAAGCCCTCTCTGCTTTCCTGCGGACTCTATCCTCCAAAGCGCCTTTTTTCACTTTCGGCGCTCTCCGGTGGTAAAAAGACAAACGTCCAGCTTTTGCTGCCACAGCAAAGGTGCCAGCGGGGAAAAGTGATGCTGGTTCTCACTGCCTCCTGGAACTCTTTCAAATGCCACAGACCATTTGGCCCTCTCTGCTTTCCTGCGGACTCCATTCTCAAAAGCACCTATTTTCGCTTTCGGCAGCCTCCGGAGCAAAAAAGACAAACGTCCAGCTTTTGCTGCCACAGCAAAGGTGCCAGCGGGGAAAAGTAATGCTGGTTCTCACTGCCTCCTGGAACCCTTTCAAATGCCACAGACAATTTGGCCCTCTCTGCTTTCCTGTGGACTCCATCCTCAAAAGCACCTGTTTTCGCTTTCGGCAGCCTCCGGAGCAAAAAAGACAAACGTCCAGCTTTTGCTGCCACAGCAAAGGTGCCAGCGGGGAAAAGTAATGCTGGTTCTCACTGCCTCCTGGAACCCTTTCAAATGCCCCAGACAATTTGGCCCTCTCTGCTTTCCTGCGGACTCCATCCTCAAAAGCACCTGTTTTCGCTTTCGGCAGCCTCCGGAGCAAAAAAGACAAACGTCCAGCTTTTGCTGCCACAGCAAAGGTGCCAGCGGGGAAAAGTAATGCTGGTTCTCACTGCCTCCTGGAACCCTTTCAAATGCCCCTGACAATTTGGCCCTCTCTGCTTTCCTGCGGACTCTATCCTCAAAAGCGCCTTTTTTCACTTTCGGCGCCCTCCGGTGGTAAAAAGACAAACGTCCAGCTTTTGCTGCCACAGCAAAGGTGCCAGCGGGGAAAAGTGATGCTGGTTCTCACTGCCTCCTGGAACTCTTTCAAATGCCACAGACAATTTGGCCCTCTCTGCTTTCCTGCGGACTCCATCCTCAAAAGCACCTATTTTCGCTTTCGGCAGCGTCCGGAGCAAAAAAGACAAACGTCCAGCTTTTGCTGCCACAGCAAAGGTGCCAGCGGGGAAAAGTAATGCTGGTTCTCACTGCCTCCTGGAACCCTTTCAAATGCCCCAGACAATTTGGCCCTCTCTGCTTTCCTGCGGACTCCATCCTCAAAAGCACCTGTTTTCGCTTTCGGCAGCCTCCGGAGCAAAAAAGACAAACGTCCAGCTTTTGCTGCCACAGCAAAGGTGCCAGCGGGGAAAAGTAATGCTGGTTCTCACTGCCTCCTGGAACTCTTTCAAATGCCACAGACAATTTGGCCCTCTCTGCTTTCCTGCGGACTCCATCCTCAAAAGCACCTGTTTTCGCTTTCGGCAGCCTCCGGAGCAAAAAAGACAAACGTCCAGCTTTTGCTGCCACAGCAAAGGTGCCAGCGGGGAAAAGTAATGCTGGTTCTCACTGCCTCCTGGAACCTCTTCAAATGCCCCAGACAATTTGGCCCTCTCTGCTTTCCTGCGGACTCCATCCTCAAAAGCACCTGTTTTCGCTTTCGGCAACTTCCGGAGCAAAAAAGACAAACGTCCAGGTTTTGCTGCCCCAGCAAAGGTGCCAGCGGGGAAAAGTAATGCTGGTTCTCACTGCCTCCTGGAACTCTTTCAAATGCCACAGACAATTTGGCCCTCTCTGCTTTCCTGCGGACTCCATCCTCAAAAGCACCTGTTTTCGCTTTCGGCAGCCTCCGGAGCAAAAAAGACAAACGTCCAGCTTTTGCTGCCACAGCAAAGGTGCCAGCGGGGAAAAGTAATGCTTGTTCTCACTGCCTCCTGGAACCTCTTCAAATGCCCCAGACAATTTGGCCCTCTCTGCTTTCCTGCGGACTCCATCCTCAAAAGCACCTGTTTTCGCTTTCGGCAACTTCCGGAGCAAAAAAGAAAAACGTCCAGCTTTTGCTGCCACAGCAAAGGTGCCAGCGGGGAAAAGTAATGCTGGTTCTCACTGCCTCCTGGAACCCTTTCAAATGCCACAGACAATTTGGCCCTCTCTGCTTTCCTGCGGACTCCATCCTCAAAAGCACCTATTTTTGTTTTCGGCGCCCTCCGGAGCAAAAAAGACAAACGTCCAGCTTTTGCTGCCACAGCAAAGGTGCCAGCGGGGAAAAGTAATGCTGGTTCTCACTGCCTCCTGGAACCCTTTCAAATGCCACAGACAATTTGGTCCTCTCTGCTTTCCTGCGGACTCCATCCTCAAAAGCACCTGTTTTCGCTTTCGGCAGCCTCCGGAGCAAAAAAGACAAACGTCCAGCTTTTGCTGCCACAGCAAAGGTGCCAGCGGGGAAAAGTAATGCTGGTTCTCACTGACTCCTGGAACCTGTTCAAATGCCCCAGACAATTTGGCCCTCTCTGCTTTCCTGCGGACTCCATCCTCAAAAGCACCTGTTTTCGCTTTTGGCAACCTCTGGAGCAAAAAAGACAAACGTCCAGCTTTTGCTGCCACAGCAAAGGTGCCAGCGGGGAAAAGTAATGCTGGTTCTCACTGCCTCCTGGAACCTGTTCAAATGCCCCAGACAATTTGGCCCTCTCTGCTTTCCTGCGGACTCCATCCTCAAAAGCACCTGTTTTCGCTTTCGGCAGCCTCCGGAGCAAAAAAGACAAACGTCCAGCTTTTGCTGCCACAGCAAAGGTGCCAGCGGGGAAAAGTAATGCTGGTTCTCACTGCCTCCTGGAACCCTTTCAAATGCCCCAGACAATTAAGCCCTCTCTGCTTTCCTGCGGACTCTATCCTCAAAAGCGCCTTTTTTCACTTTCGGCGCCCTCCGGTGGTAAAAAGACAAACGTCCAGCTTTTGCTGCCACAGCAAAGGTGCCAGCGGGGAAAAGTGATGCTGGTTCTCACTGCCTCCTGGAACTCTTTCAAATGCCACAGACCATTTGGCCCTCTCTGCTTTCCTGCGGACTCCATTCTCAAAAGCACCTATTTTCGCTTTCGGCAGCCTCCGGAGCAAAAAAGACAAACGTCCAGCTTTTGCTGCCACAGCAAAGGTGCCAGCGGGGAAAAGTAATGCTGGTTCTCACTGCCTCCTGGAACCCTTTCAAATGCCACAGACAATTTGGCCCTCTCTGCTTTCCTGCGGACTCCATCCTCAAAAGCACCTATTTTCGCTTTCGGCAGCGTCCGGAGCAAAAAAGACAAACGTCCAGCTTTTGCTGCCACAGCAAAGGTGCCAGCGGAGAAAAGTAATGCTGGTTCTCACTGCCTCCTGGAACCCTTTCAAATGCCCCAGACAATTTGGCCCTCTCTGCTTTCCTGCGGACTCCATCCTCAAAAGCACCTGTTTTCGCTTTTGGCAACCTCCGGAGCAAAAAAGACAAACGTCCAGCTTTTGCTGCCACAGCAAAGGTGCCAGCGGGGAAAAGTAATGCTGGTTCTCACTGCCTCCTGGAACTCTTTCAAATGCCACAGACAATTTGGCCCTCTCTGCTTTCCTGCGGACTCCATCCTCAAAAGCACCTGTTTTCGCTTTCGGCAGCCTCCGGAGCAAAAAAGACAAACGTCCAGCTTTTGCTGCCACAGCAAAGGTGCCAGCGGGGAAAAGTAATGCTGGTTCTCACTGCCTCCTGGAACCTCTTCAAATGCCCCAGACAATTTGGCCCTCTCTGCTTTCCTGCGGACTCCATCCTCAAAAGCACCTGTTTTCGCTTTCGGCAACTTCCGGAGCAAAAAAGACAAACGTCCAGGTTTTGCTGCCACAGCAAAGGTGCCAGCGGGGAAAAGTAATGCTGGTTCTCACTGCCTCCTGGAACCCTTTCAAATGCCCCAGACAATTTGGCCCTCTCTGCTTTCCTGCGGACTCCATCCTCAAAAGCACCTATTTTTGCTTTCGGCGCCCTCCGGAGCAAAAAGACAAACGTCCAGCTTTTGCTGCCACAGCAAAGGTGCCAGCGGGGAAAAGTAATGCTGGTTCTCACTGCCTCCTGGAACCCTTTCAAATGCCACAGACAATTTGGCCCTCTCTGCTTTCCTGTGGACTCCATCCTCAAAAGCACCTGTTTTCGCTTTCGGCAACCTCCGGAGCAAAAAAGACAAACGTCCAGCTTTTGCTGCCACAGCAAAGGTGCCAGCGGGGAAAAGTAATGCTGGTTCTCACTGCCTCCTGGAACCTGTTCAAATGCCCCAGACAATTTGGCCCTCTCTGCTTTCCTGCGGACTCCATCCTCAAAAGCACCTGTTTTCGCTTTCGGCAATCCTCCGGAGCAAAAAAGACAAACGTCCAGCTTTTGCTGCCACAGCAAAGGTGCCAGCGGGGAAAAGTAATGCTGGTTCTCACTGCCTCCTGGAACCCTTTCAAATGCCCCTGACAATTTGGCCCTCTCTGCTTTCCTGCGGACTCTATCCTCAAAAGCGCCTTTTTTCACTTTCGGCGCCCTCCGGTGGTAAAAAGACAAACGTCCAGCTTTTGCTGCCACAGCAAAGGTGCCAGCGGGGAAAAGTGATGCTGGTTCTCACTGCCTCCTGGAACTCTTTCAAATGCCACAGACAATTTGGCCCTCTCTGCTTTCCTGCGGACTCCATCCTCAAAAGCACCTATTTTCGCTTTCGGCAGCGTCCGGAGCAAAAAAGACAAACGTCCAGCTTTTGCTGCCACAGCAAAGGTGCCAGCGGGGAAAAGTAATGCTGGTTCTCACTGCCTCCTGGAACCCTTTCAAATGCCCCAGACAATTTGGCCCTCTCTGCTTTCCTGCGGACTCCATCCTCAAAAGCACCTGTTTTCGCTTTCGGCAGCCTCCGGAGCAAAAAAGACAAACGTCCAGCTTTTGCTGCCACAGCAAAGGTGCCAGCGGGAAAAGTAATGCTGGTTCTCACTGCCTCCTGGAACCCTTTCAAATGCCACAGACAATTTGGCCCTCTCTGCTTTCCTGTGGACTCCATCCTCAAAAGCACCTGTTTTCGCTTTCGGCAGCCTCCGGAGCAAAAAAGACAAACGTCCAGCTTTTGCTGCCACAGCAAAGGTGCCAGCGGGGAAAAGTAATGCTGGTTCTCACTGCCTCCTGGAACCCTTTCAAATGCCCCAGACAATTTGGCCCTCTCTGCTTTCCTGCGGACTCCATCCTCAAAGCACCTTTTTTCGCTTTCGGCAAGCCGTCTGGAGCAAAAAAGACAAACGTCCAGCTTTTGCTGCCACAGCAAAGGTGCCAGCGGGTAAAAGTGATGCTGGTCCTCACTGCCTCCTGGAACCCCTTTCAAATGCCCAAGGACCAATTTGGCCCTGCTTTCCTGCGGACTCTATCCTCAAAAGCGCCTTTTTTCACTTTCGGCGCCCTCCGGTGGTAAAAAGACAAACGTCCAGCTTTTGCTGCCACAGCAAAGGTGCCAGCGGGGAAAAGTGATGCTGGTTCTCACTGCCTCCTGGAACTCTTTCAAATGCCACAGACAATTTGGCCCTCTCTGCTTTCCTGCGGACTCCATCCTCAAAAGCACCTATTTTCGCTTTCGGCAGCGTCCGGAGCAAAAAAGACAAACGTCCAGCTTTTGCTGCCACAGCAAAGGTGCCAGCGGGGAAAAGTAATGCTGGTTCTCACTGCCTCCTGGAACCCTTTCAAATGCCCCAGACAATTTGGCCCTCTCTGCTTTCCTGCGGACTCCATCCTCAAAAGCACCTGTTTTCGCTTTCGGCAGCCTCCGGAGCAAAAAAGACAAACGTCCAGCTTTTGCTGCCACAGCAAAGGTGCCAGCGGGGAAAAGTAATGCTGGTTCTCACTGCCTCCTGGAACTCTTTCAAATGCCACAGACAATTTGGCCCTCTCTGCTTTCCTGCGGACTCCATCCTCAAAAGCACCTGTTTTCGCTTTCGGCAGCCTCCGGAGCAAAAAAGACAAACGTCCAGCTTTTGCTGCCACAGCAAAGGTGCCAGCGGGGAAAAGTAATGCTGGTTCTCACTGCCTCCTGGAACCTCTTCAAATGCCCCAGACAATTTGGCCCTCTCTGCTTTCCTGCGGACTCCATCCTCAAAAGCACCTGTTTTCGCTTTCGGCAACTTCCGGAGCAAAAAAGACAAACGTCCAGGTTTTGCTGCCACAGCAAAGGTGCCAGCGGGGAAAAGTAATGCTGGTTCTCACTGCCTCCTGGAACCCTTTCAAATGCCACAGACAATTTGGCCCTCTCTGCTTTCCTGCGGACTCCATCCTCAAAAGCACCTATTTTTGCTTTCGGCGCCCTC